>NW_024082193.1:62074-274914 GCF_003009895.1 Hyaena hyaena | reverse complement strand
GTCTCACCTGCAGCCTGGGGGGAGTCTCACCTGCAGCCTGGGGGGGGTCTCACCTGCAGCCTGGGGGGAGTCTCACCTGCAGCCTGGGGGGGGTCTCACCTGCAGCCTGGGGGAGTCTCAACTCCTCTGGGGTTCAGTTCTCTGGCAGCACTCCCATATCCCAAGACCCTTCAAGCCCCACCCCCACAGCCCAGACACACACACACTCGCACTGTCCCCTCTTATGTTTAGGTGGGGGTTGGGCCTAGAGTGGAGGATCTCCCCACCCCACACCTCCTCCTCCTCCCATGTTGTCACTCCTTCTTATCTGTAATTGCACAGATGTTCCTCTCCTTTCTCTAGCCCCCCCCCCACGAGGGGAAGAAGAGGAGATGGGGGTGAGGGGAAAGGATCGTAGGTGGGATGGGGAGGGGTCTGTAATTGGTCCTGACCCCAGCATCTTGCCCTGCTCTGGCCACCAGCAGTCAGTTTTCAAAATCAGGCCAGCACAGACCAGCAGCACCAGCTTCTCAGGTGCCCAGGCTTCCCGTCCATCGGAGGGAGACGGGCATGAGGCTGGGGAGCTGGGGAGAAGAGATGCCCAGAGCAGACAGGATAGACTTAAAATCCCTCTTTGCTAGTATTAGGTGGGCCACTCTGTGTCATGCTAACAGATTAGAGCAAGCTCACACCTCACCCCAGGCCCTGGGATGCAGTCCCTCTCCTTCTGCCTAGGGTGGGGAGTCGACCACCCCCTTCAAAGATGGGGCTTAGAGAAATATAGACCAAGCCCAAACCCAGACCGAAATCAACACCTCTGACTCCAGTGCCATTTCTCATCTGAATGACAATCTTACATTAAATTGGGAGTGATCTAATCCTGGATGTTATCAGGTAGGTCTTGAAGAGGCAACTAAGTGGGGAAACTGAGGCAGAGGCCACAATGTCACTGTTTACAGCCTCCCTGGAGAGCCGGGTACTCACAGGGCCCCACCCTGGATGGAGGACTCAGTGGACGTGGGCACAGGTCACTGGGAGACGCCTGTGTCGTGGCAGAAAGGTACTGATGCCTGCATTCTCGGTTTGGGAACTGCTCTTTCCCTTTGCTTTTTACTTTGAGGAGTTGCTGATAACGGGTTTTACTGAGGAAAACTGTTAATCTTTGTTTTTCTGAGACCATCTGTGTGATGGAGTGGCTTCTGCCTTCGTGGCTGCACTCCTACGAGCCGTCCACGGAGGAGTGCCCTTGGCGGCTCCAGCAAACTCCAGCACAGAGAGTGAGGACCCGTCAGGCAGGTGCGGGGGTCTCGCGGCACCTGGAAAACCAGCCGCTCCACAGCCTGGCCTGCAGCCCCTAGAGATGTTTCATTTTCCTTAAGGTTGTTACAATTTATCTGAAGAAAAAATCATTTTTATTTACTTAAGTTCCTCGTGGACACACTTTACTTTGAAAGCCAAAGTTGAAGGAGTGGTAATTCCACAGACTCAGAGACGGGGTTGCCTGGACCCCAGGGCCCGCTCCAGCCGCGGGGGGCAGGCCCGGCGGGGTCTCGGGCTGCGCCTCCGCGGCCCAACCTTGCCATCCTGGGCCCTGCTCGTAGGAGCGGCCTCCCTCAGCCTCAGTGCATTCCAAGGGCTATGAGAGGAAATTATTTCACAAAGCCGGTGTTGAAATGGAGAAACAGGCACAGAGGGCGAACATCTCAAGACCATGTGCAAACCCACTTCACTGGAAGAAAGCCTTTAGCTTCCATGAGACCCCTGTGCTTTCACTTCTGTGTATGATATTTTTTCATTAAGGAAACCTCCTGATTCCTGCCACGACAATGGAGCCTGTGCTCTGCCACCCCCAGTAGACCATGTGTCTCCCAAACAAAGCCCTGTCCCCACAGTCAGTGAAAGGACAGGATAGCTTGGAAGCCTAAGGCAAAAAAGGGAAAGAAAAGAAGACACGGGGTGTTTGCTGCCTCAGTCCAGAGCCCCCCAAGGGCAGCCCTTTGAACGTGCGGGCCTCACCTGCGAAGAGTCGGGTGTTTGCCCAACTGTCACCAACGATCGCTCTTCGATGGCGAATACAGTTACCGAACGCCATGTCTCGCACGCCTCACGCCTCACCGTGCCAGCTGCCAGCGCCTTCCTGCAGAGGAGCCGTGGGCTCTCGGGGGCAGGTCCTGGTTTTACATCCCTCCCTTGGCTTCCTGCCCCACAGGAAGTGGACTTGTCTCCTGTGGAAGATGGGTAACAAGATGATGGAAGTGAGAGCGGGGAAGTATCTGGGGGGAACATGAGGCGTTGTGCCTCTCCAGGTCTGACCCTTGTGTGCAAGACGCATGTCTGGGAGAAGGTCTGTTTTACAACGGCTTTGGGGACCCCGCTGCTGTCCACACAGGCAGGAACCCCTGGCCCAGGAGCATTCTGTGGGATCAACACACTTTCCATTTCAGCCACATCCAAGAAAACCCAAAAAATCCTGTGACTCTGGTCCCTGCTAAGAACATATGTGAGTGAGCGTATGAAAATCTCATCAGGGACTCACACTTCCGGAAGCCAGGGCAGCCGCAGGCCCAGAAGAACCATGTCAGAGTCCCTGTCTCTCTCTGCCCCGGGGAAGCCCTGAGGCGTCCCTACGGTGCCCCCCGGAGACTGCACCGCTGCCTACACGTGTGGGTCAGAGCCACCCGTAAACTGCAACGTCCTCCACAAGCACACTGTACCCCTGGCTACTCTTGGCGGCTGCCACGTGCTGGCCCAAAGCTGGGTGGCCTTGACAGATGTCAGCTGCTCTGGTGACTGGGGGAGGGGCGCTCCTTCTGAAGGAGACACGTGTCTCCAGGGCTGGGCCACGTACATGGTGGTCAGAGTCTCCCGGGTGGGAAAGGCCCCGGCCTGAGAGGAGAGCCAGGCCGCACAGCAGGTCACGCCCTCTGTCTCCAGCAACCACTCCTGTGATTGTCCCACGTGACGGCACTTCCTCGAGGCGGCCTTTGCACTTGGCTCCCGTTAGGCCTTCTGACCCTGAGGCCCTAGGAAAGCGGAAGTCGCGGCATGAAGCTGAATTCCACGGATGTCAAGGGCATGTTTCCTGCGGGACGACCTGGGGTAAGTGGCTTCTCCGCCCTCTTCCCTGAGCACCTTTATCTCCTCTGTCCTCACACTTCTTTCTTGGGAGACACGTTTCAGAGACGCTGTTGATAAGGAAAGCGACAGGTTCTCACAGCCACCCACGGCAGAGCCACGGGAACCCACCCCGGGCCAGAGCTGCCGCCCGCCCTCCTGGGGGATGAGACCAACTGCACAAACACGTGCCCGCGGGCCTTGGCCGGCCGCGGCGACGCTGGCGTCTGAGTCATTAATCAGCTGCATCGATCAGGTTCAGCATCTGCCTCAGAATTTCCACAGAAATCACCCCTCGGTGACCCTAGGCTGACTCACGCGAGGCCTGTGTCTGCAGGCCCAGGTGCGCGGCTGGGAACGAGCTGCGGCCGCAGCACAAGGCGCGCTGGGTAAACACACAGAAGGACGGTGTCGGCCTTGCCGACAGTCAGTCAGGGAAATTGTCCGGCCGGGAACTCTGGGATTATCCCTTCTTGGACTGTGTTCAAAGATTTCTGTTGGACTAAAAAACAGGTTTGCAAAGTCGGGCCAGCCGGGGACCGGTAAGGATGGCCCGGGCTTCCTTCACCCTGTTTTCCGGCGATTTCCCACTTCCAGGGCACATTCAACGGTAGTGCGGGCCTCTCGGGGTAAAGGTTAGGACAAGGCTGAAATCTCGTCGCGAGCCTAGAGGACATGCCTGTGCAGCGACTCTCAGGATGGCCCTCAGGCTCTGGATTCTGCAGAGCGGCCCCTGCCTCAGTTCACACCCAGGTGTGTGACACCCTGCTGGAACTCAGCATGCGTCCCCTCAGCCAGGAGACCGCTTGTCACCCACACCTGTGCCCAGGGCACACCAGCCTGTCCCACAGCACACTGGGTCATAGTGGGGTGCAGGGGAGGCAGGGAGGCAGGGAAAACAGGCAGGGAAAAAAATTTGTAAGTCCAGAACCCCGACCCAGTGACAGAAACAAAATCAGCTAAACCTAAAATCCACCAAAATGTAAACACTTTTTCTTGGGGTTGACAAAGCAATTCACAAAGAAAGTACTATACACTCCTGCATCGTGTGCCCATCATGTAGGCTCTGGGTAAATGTCAAGTTCAAATCTACACGCGTGGTAGCCTTGTGAACTGTGAATACAGTTAGGGACCAGGGGTTCAGGTTCTCTGTGCGACCCTGCCCTCTAATACCTGGGCCCGAAGACAGGTTGTAAAGTCTTCGCGGTTGAGGCTCCTGGGCGGCTCCGTCAGATAAGTATCCGACTTAGTTTTGACTCAGGTCATGGTCTCACGGTTCTTTAGTTCAAGCCCCACAGAGCCTGCTTGGGGTTCTGTCTCTCCCCCTCCCTCTCTACCCATCCCTTGCCCCTGCTTTCTCTCTCTCTCTCTCTCTCAAAATAAATAAGTGAGCTTTAAAAAATTATATTTAGAAAATTCTTCTTGGTTGAAATTTCCAAGGGAATCAAAGTATAATCTCACCTGTTTGCTGCCTCTGAATTCTTACGTAAGGAAACCAGGTGACCATGCGGCCGTGCTAGCTGTCTAGCTGGGTCTCCAGCCGTGAGCGTACGTGTCCAAGGGCAAGCCGGCAGCCCTGTGATTACCCTTGAGAAGCCGCGGGGATCCGCCTGTCATTTGAAATGAAGACAGGTACCACTGTGAGCCAGGTGGAGCGAGCCTTCAGCCAGCAGCTGGGATAATGCTTCTTGGGAAAGAAGCCTCGTGTGAAGCGGCTTGCAGGCCCCTGGACGCAGGGGACTGGACAGGACGGAGCAAGTCTGCAAAGCCACGTACTGATTTGTTGGACACAACGGCAGCCACGGATTTTGGAAATCTGATACAGGAAAAACAGGATATGAATACTGATTTAGTAGTTTTCATCTTCTAAATTTATTGAATTTCCATACAGTAAGCCCCTAACATGTACCAGGAACTGGGTCTGAGGTGGAGAAGCTATGCGAGTCCCCAAGGGGCGCAGACTACACAAGACACCATCCAAAGTCACCGCCATGTTAATGACACATGTTCCGATGGCCATGCCAGAGCACTGCCCAGACAGGCAAGGTGGGCAGAGAAGTCTTCCTGGAGGAGGCGCGGTGGCTGGGACTTGAAGGAAGAACAGCCTTCTCTGTGAGGTGCACGCAGTGCTCAGAACCGAGGAGAACGCGTCTGTAACCAGGCTGGAGGGGCCGGCGGGGACGAGGGCCCGTCCAGCCCAGGCGGGGTGGCAGCGGCCTGCCCTGCAGCCCAGGGGCTGGAGCCCCGCGAGCCGGGTTCACCGCTCTTGCACATCTCCCGGCAAGGCTGGCCTCGCAGTCCCAAGGGGCGGCCAGACCCCGCGGCGCAGACGGTGTTGGCTAAAGTGCACACTCCCAGGACCACATCGGTGTTCTTACAGTTTTCTCCAACTTGGTTCTTCTATTCTTAAAATAGTAAAATGCATTTCTTTGAAAATATTTTGTATCAAGTTTTTTAGCTTTTTACTAATATGTCACAGCCTTCCCTTGAGTGAATCTCAGAAATATTGAAATGTGGCTTAAACTCATCCTTTAAAACGAACCATCGGTGCACATGTGCGGAGGACACAGAATGGCCCGGCGCCCGCCCCAGGGAAACCCAGCAGCCCAAGGGACAGCTCCGGAAAACCCAGTCCGCCCGCAGGTCCCCTTCCCCTTCCCGGGTGCCGAGGTCAGGGGTGCAGAGCCTCTTAGGCCTGAAGACCGGCCCTGCCCTGAGCACTGACAGCTGGGACAGAGCCCCGGGGAGACTGCCTCTTTCCTCAAAGGCAGGAACTGTCCCTGTAACCCCTCCAGCGTAAGCAATCCCTCAACACACGGCCACACGGCAGCCGGCCCGTAGCGAGATTACACATTTGCACAGGCGAGCCCGAGGCCACTACCTCTGTGTCCTTCCCGTGAGGGTCAATCAGTCTGTGGGCAGTTACCGGGCACCTGCTGCCTGCCGGCACTGGGTGAGCCCTGGGGACTGAACGTAAGACGAGGCCCCCGACAGCCAAGGAGCCATCACCCAGGGAAGCGACCCTGGGCGCCCCCTCCCCACCCCCCATCCCTCCGGAGGGCAGGGGCCATTGTCGTGGCTGTGAGCCCAGCCCGGGGCCTCACAGGCCAGGGAAGGCCTAGAGCTGCTGGCATTTTACAACCAGGGGTCCTGGAGAGAGTGCTTCTCATGCCTCTGTGTTTCCCCCCTAGACCGTGTGCCTCAAGCCCCCCCTTGGGGACATGTGGTGAGGACGAGGCACAGGGAAGAGCAAGCAGGCGGGCCCCCCAGCCTCTAGCCTCTGAGACGTGTTTAGGGTGCAGAGCATGGGCTCCAAGAGCGAGGGTGGCTGGGAGGGTCCCCCGAGCCCCTCCAGAGAGAAGCCACCTGGAAGCTCTTTACCTGCTCAGGATTTGAGCGGGCAGGGCTGTCTGGAAGCTGGATCCCTGCCACGGAAGGCCGGGACTGAGTGCTGGGGGGCCGCTCTGACCCCCCGGCTCCAGGTTCCCACCGAGAGCAGAGGACCATCCTCACTGAGGAGCAACTCAGAGATCTGGACTGCGCTTTGCTCCTCTTTTTTTCTGTTCCTTCTCCATCTGCCACTGTCTGTCTCTCTGTGCATCTCCCTATCTCTGTCTCTCTGTGCGTCTCTGTCTCCCTCTGTCTCCATCTCTCTCTCACTGTGCATCTCCCTGTCTCCATCCCTTTCTCTCATTTCCTATGACAGGAAAGCCTTTGCCAGACTCTAGATTGGAGCTGTCACCACCCATCAGCCCTGTGTCTTGGGTCATTTCTTTTTTTAATGTTTATTTATTTTTGAGAGAGAGAGAGACGGAATGTGAGTGGGGGAGGGATAGAGAGAGAGAAAGAGACACACAATCTGAAGCAGGTTCCAGGCTCTGAGCTATCAGTACAGAGCCTGATGCGGGGCTCAAACCCATAAACTGTGAGATCATGACTTGAGCCGAAGTCGGACATTCAACCAACTGAGCTGCCCAAGCGCCCCTCTGGGGGTCATTTCTGAACCTCTATTCCCAGTTTTATCTGTGAAATCCTACCTTCCTTGTAAGTTTGCTGTGAGGATTGAATCATCAGCATATTAAAGATCTTCATTCAATAAATATGACACTCGTGCTGATGAATGCCACTCAGTGCATCTCTTCTAAAGTTGCTCTTTACAGAACAGGGTAAGAACCGATGTTTCCCCAAATTCCAAGAGCAACGCCCTTAGCGCTGCCATGTTGGACACACAGGAGGCCCTGCAGGTTGGCACAGCGGCTCCCCCGGAGAGGCCATTTGATCAGGGCTTCGCGGCACAGCTGACACTCCTCGTCCAGAGCCTTCAGTTATTTGCCAGAATGGCGTCCTGCACGGCTTACGTTTAGTCTGCAGAATGTCCCTTAAAAGTAATACAGACTCATGATATGGGAAAGTCGCTCCCTAGAAACAGATCAGCTGCTGCAGGGAGAAGAAGCTTCTGAAGCTCGAGTTAAGCCTGGGTCAGCGGCAGATGCCGAAAATATCTCACCTTGTGTTGCTGTGAGTCAGGCCGCTCAGCCTCTGAGAGCCTGGCTGCCACATGTGCCCCCGCCCCTCCCCCGACCCTCTCCTGGCTCAGGGCCCAGTCCCAGGCCTTGCGTCATGCAGTGCAGGCCCTCAGAACCGGGGCCACATCTAGTCAATAAAATGCAGGCCGTCCAATCCAATTTAATTTAAGATACACTATGACATGTTTTAGCCTAAGTTTGTCCCAAGAAACATTTGGGACATACTTACAGCACAAAATCACTTATGATTTATCTGAAATTCAAATTTAACTGAGATCCTCTTTTTTCTGGCCGCCCTGCACCTAGAGGCCTTTATAAATAGATTCTCATTAATCTGGGGGGCGTTCTACCTGGAGGCAGGTGGATGTAAGGATCTCACAGAGGCCCCTGGGCGCCCGGAGTGATTCATTCACCTGCAGCAAACACGACTTCCGCACAGTTTATAGAGAAAGGCATAGCTTGTACCAAAAGGGTTTATTGTCTAAAGTGGAAAGGCAGAGACCAGAGCAAAAACCCAAGAAGCAGACAGTCCTGGGGACTGAGTGGAATGTGCCCATTAAACAGGCCCCACTAAAGTGACAGGGGGAGTCCTTCAAGGGGCGAGCTTGCTTCAGGGACACCAAACTGACCAGAAGCCACGCACACGCCATTTCCAAATCAAAGAAGATGTCTCAGGCCTTGGACGGTCACTTGGAGAAGTGGGCCAGCTGCCCCCACGGGCCCCGTCTCCTGAGCTCACGTACACTCAGGGCCTGCCCCACACTCACTTGGGCCTCTCGCTCCGGAACGCTCTGAAGGCCTCTCTCCCCGACACAGTGAAATGTGGTCAGCTACTCAGGCTGGTCGTCTGCGGGGATGGGCCCTGAGTGTGTGGTGGCCATGTGCCCCGGGCCTGGTGTCATGGCCTGGCCTGCAGCGCCCAGGCCCGTGGGGCGAGCCTCTGTCAGGTTAGTGTATCTGGGCGCCCACCCCCTGCGAAGCGTCCTCTCTCCATGAGAAGTACCTGCATGGGAGACTGGGGTCCCTGGGGACCCCATCCGAGGAGCAGGGAAGACCTTCTTCCTACGTGTGATCACAGGTGCTCAGAGGTTCTTTGTGTCCATGACGTGAGCAGGGGAAACACCAGTGGTTTCTAAACTTCACCAGGAACAGAGAGGACACTCTTACTCCATGATAAGTGTGTCTTCTGGGGCTCCAGTGTCCATTTAAGTTTATGAGCCCCTATGAGGGACACCGTCACGGAGCCTCTGTCCGTCAGCAAGCGGAGCCTAAGAGCTTGGGCACTTCTGAAAATGACATGAGCCGAACGTGGATTCTGCCTTGGTTACCAATATCGATAAGGAATTGTTTGTTAGCAATTATAATATCAGGAAGCCGCTTGGGTTCCTGTCCACGCCTTCTACCTTTCCTAGGGTGCCTCCTCTGGGATAATTAGAGGAAGAAGACAATTTAAGCAGAAAGGTCATCATTTCCTGGACACGACACTGCTCAGTCGAGAAACTACCCGTCACTGGCTTGCACACAAAACAAATACCCCGAGGGTGCCGGCTGGCGAGCATCAGAGTTCATCCCCAGGGGCGTCTTCTGTTCCGCTGAGCGAGCGCTCCGACCGCGTCAGAGTCTGTCCGAGGTCCCGGGCACTTGTGCGGGACACGTCACGCCCCACCCCAGGGAGGGCAGGGGTGAAGTCGTGAAGAAGTGGAGGTGTTACCTCCAGACCAGCCAGCCCCAGTCGGAAACCACGAATTGCGAGTCAGGTCCTCTCCGTGGGGCTGATCCAATCAACCAGAAGTCAGCAAACCGACAATGCCTCCTGGGCCTCCCGACAGAGCAAAGGCCGGCCTGTGTCCAGCTGGTCCGGCGACGACCACTGCCCCAGCGCCCGCTGTGGCAGATGGAGAGCACAGAGGGGCGCCGGCACCCAGCGGCCTGCGGGGCCACGGCCGCCGACTCCGCTCCCGGGGCTCCACCCTCAAGAACATCTCTCACCTGACATCACCGACTGTTGTAGAGATGGTGTGATGTCATCCTCGTACACTTGAACTTGCTGGAAGAAAGACAAAATGTAAGCATGGTTATGAAATCTGTTATGTTCTAGAATTGCTAGTCCCTCTCACTAAAATCCCTCCACCCAAGGGCTCATCCAGGCCGGGGGACACTGGTTTCAGAGGAGGGGAAGATTAAAGCAAGAGGGACCCCTCCTGCCTTACCTCTTGGAACGCTCACTGCTCCCCTGCCCTGCTCCCCTCCTCCTCCCTCCCCCCTCCTCCCCTCCCTTCCACCTCCCTCCTCCACCTACTCCTCTTCCTCTTCCCCCTTCTCTCTCCCCTCATCTCTCCCTCCTCCCCCTTTCTCCTCTCCCCTCCTCCTCCTAACCCTAACCCTCCCCCCTCCTCTTCCTCCCCCTTTCCCTCTCCCTCCCCCCCTCCTTCGAACCCTAACTCTCCCCCCTCATCTCTCCCTCCTCTCCTTCCCCCTCCTCCCCTTCCTGTCCTCCCTCTGTCTGCTCCCTTTATTCCTTCCTTCTCTACACTTCTCTTCACATAGAAATGTGTGTGAGACGTCTCCACACCCTTCACCCAGGTCTCTCACGCTGTCACAGGCTTCTCTCTAGAGTTACCTTTAAACATCGTAATAATGTTAGCTGCAAACAACCGACTCTGATGTGCTTATTCGTGGTGACTTCAGCCCACGGGAAACAAAAGTTCGGGCTGTGTGCAGCCAGCTGCTCCCATCTGTCCCGTGCCCGGGGCACAGCTGGGCTTCTGGGGCCCCGTGAGCACACACCAGTAGGGCTGGCTCACCAGTGTGCAAAAATAAAACCTCATGGCAATAAGTGACCAAATTAAAATAGCCTTTCTTTTTTTTGGTTCATTGGTGCCACACAAAAGCCTATATTCAGAATCCGCTGAGATGTCCTTGGGGGTGCTGGAATCTGCCCCTCCAGCCCCTGAGGGGCTAGGGAGACAGGAGTCAGCTCAGCAGAGACCACACACAGCAGCCACTGTGCCACCAGCCCACCTTCCCAAAGGCACCTGCTTTGAAAACGCCACATGGTCTCTACTGGCCACACAAAGGAGGCTGCGCATGAGTGTCAGTGACGGCCACGCCTGTGCTGAGCTCTGCAATCAGCTCTGAGATGGAAGCGCTCATCACCCAGGTTGGCACAGACGTGGAAGTGCACAGGGCAGCACCGGACCGCTCGTAACCGCAACAACTGTCGCCCAAGACCGACTGGAACCCGGGGCGGAGAGGGTCTCTGCCCAGATGTAAGTTCATTTGCCACTTGGGGTTTGGTCTGCACCTCAACAAATAGATAAAATTTGACTCCAGAGAGAGCTCTTCCAAATGTATAAAGTAATTGTTGAGAATCACGTTAAGCTTCCACATATCACTTTTACATAAGTTCATTCCATTTGAACTTCACAGCAACACCACAGAGGAAGAACCGCGATCCTCGCCCCCACGTGGGACAGCCAGGGTTTGGAGAATTTAGATAACCTCATCCAGATGACCCAGCTCGTGGTGTCGCTCTCAGAGCACAGCTCTACTTGCTAACAGCGTCCCTCTCTGCAGGCACACCCCTAGTCCAGCCCTTCCTCTGTGCCGCCGTCATTCAAGTCTGGATTCTTATGGGTTCAAAACCAAGACCTAAAAGTGATAAACACTTTCATGGCTGAGAACCAGGCCCTGCATGAATATCACAAAACCAAAGAGCTTTCATGCTCCCCAGACACTTCACCCTGCTGTGGAAAACTGGCTGCCACCCAAGGGAAATGATCCATAATTCCATCCTAGCTCGTCATTAGCGGCTTGCTCGGTTAGCCACTTGCAAAAAGACAGGAAAATCTTAGAGGAAAAAAGCCATTTTTTTCTGCTCTAAGCCCTACTTCAATTACTGCCTTTATAAGCAAATCACCTGCTTCATAAAAATGTTTGTTTACTATATTTTCTAATACACAGCTATTGTTGAAAATCTTTTAATTACAAAGCACAAAAATGAAAATACATCCCTAGGCAACCTGTCTAAACCATGCCAAGTCCACTCTAGGCCAAGAGTCTTGGGCCAACCATCAAATGTGAAGTTTCAGGGAAAAGATAATGAAATCCCAGAGGGATGTGTAGGTACAGACAGTTTCTGTCCCCACAGGACCAATAAATAGCCAGTGAAAAGAGCACAAAACACAAACCGGACAGAGCTGGGCATTAGGGTTCACCAGCCATGTCACCTTGGAAAAGATACTTCACCTCGAGAAATCCCAGGTTCCTTGGGCCTGCAATGAAAGCACAGGTCTTTCAAACCCTGTTCTGAGCACAGAGCCAGTAGACACCTAGTGCCTGGCACCCAGGTGCTCCCTGTAGCCAGCAATGGTTTCCATTGACCCAGCTTTGCAAATGCTTGGGGGGCAGGAAGACTATTCAGGCAATTTCCATGAGTTCCCCAAGTTCTGAGTCCTCACTTGACCTTGTAGAAGTGAGTGAGTTCTGGCACCTTCCTCACCTTTCTGGGGCTCTAGGGGTCAGGATGGAAGAAAGAACGAAGGTCTCTTTCTCCTTCCTCAACCACCCCAGGAAACAGACACTGCCAGTGCTCTCTAACGGCACCCTGAGCAGGTCAGGAAGAGGGCAGCACAAGATTCAGGCTGACTGAATTGGTCCTCTGAGAAGTGGGGAGCTATCAGGGGACCCCCAAACTCCCACCCAGCCCGCACAGGTTGGCTGAAACAAGGTCCTTACTTTGGGCTGAGATCGTATCTAATCAGACTGGTACACTGGTCATCCAACACTCAACAGCTGCTCTCTGGCAATTGAATATGTCTTTGATCAACAAAACAGTAAAACCTATCAAAGTAAAAGTGAACACAGGCATGTGGAGAAAATAGAAAGGGGCTTTGGTGACAAAAAGATGGAGAGTATTACTGTTTTTTTTACAAGTTTATTTATTTATTTTGAGAGGCAGGGGGCAGGGGAGGGGCAGGAAGAGAGAGTCCCAAGCAGACTCCAGGCTCTGAGCTGTCATCACTGAGCCCAACACAGAGCTCGATCCCATGAACCACAATATCATGACCTGAGCCAGGATCAAGAGTCAGACGCCTCACTGACTGAGCCCCAGATGCCCTGAGAGCACACGTCCTTGAGGGGTTCTGACGGCCGCAGAGGCCAGGCAGTCATGGCAGCATCGAAAGGGGCCGCTTACCATGTTATCAGATGAGGCACTGGCCAGGGAAGAAGCCGACTTTCTACTAGTTGAAGGTGAGAGAAAAACCGGAACTCTTAATGAGAAAGTGGCCAAACCTACTCAACAGTCAGCGTAACTAAAAGAATCGCTCCCCTATTACCTTATAGAACATCCGTCAGTTGTGTTAAAACAGGCATTCTCTCTCAGTGGAACCGAGGCTGGTTCAGTCTGGGGGGCAGGAGATTTGGTCCGTGGCCATGTGTACTGAGAACAAATCACACCCGTGCTCTTGGACTCGGTACCCAGTGTGCATGGGAGGGTTAGGTTTTTGGCCACAATGTCATTGTAGTAGCCAGATTTTTCTAAATAAATTGAATGCTTCATGGAATATTAAGCAGCCTTTTAAAATGATGGTTTTGAAGACTATGCAGCAACATAGAAATTGCTAATGACATAATTTGGGTAAAAAATAACAGATGTAAATTGTTTACAGGCCGATTATAACTTTACAGAAAGTACATGTAGGGAAAACAGACGCAAGAAAACATAGCAAATGACATGAATCCTAGGATTGAGAAATTTTGTTTTCTCTAACTTTCTATAACACAGCTTAATTTAGAATTTAAAACTAAAATTACTTTTTACAACAAAGAAGTGTTTGGATTTTTTCCCCTCTTGGTGTTGTTAAGAGACGGCCCCGCACCCAACTGGGCACGGGCTCCTGGGGGAAGACCCTGATTTTACTGAGATTAATGAGGTAAAACACGCCTATGTGATTTATAGAAGGGAAAACAAGGTGAAACAGTAGCTGTTGCTGTCATAGTGTGTGTCTTTGTTACTGTTGCTGGTGAATCAAGTCCCTACTGTCCGGAACAGTCCAGAGCCCCGCAGAAGGGAGCCAGTGAACCCAGGGAAGGACCCCGCACAGACTCAACAGGTGTGCAAGTGCCCAGCCAGCTCCATCTTCCACCTGGAGCTTTAGGGCTCAGATGGGCGGGGTCTCTGCCAGACTATGTAAGTCTGCTGTCTAGCTAGAAACTGGGGCAAGGAAGGGAGAAAAGCCATTAAACAATGACCCCAAAACAGTGTAAAACATGCCATCCTTTGTTCCTTAGAAAAATACTGTTAACATCCCCAAGTAAAAAGGAGGAAGGTACTGTCCTTTCTGGCTAAAGTACCCACATCATACTCAGCTTGGGAAGGTGCACAGAGTTAGTGCTTCCATTTCTCACAATCTCAAGAATCGGGGTGAGGAAGGAGTAGCGGCCGGCTCTAGGCTCGCAGTTTTCCTCATCAAACAGTGTGAGTGCAGCGTGCCCCTCTCGCGGGCAAGTGTGTAGTGAACCCAACGTGCTCATTGATCAAGTTCAGGGCCCTTGGAATCAACCTATGCAGCACAATGCAACCAGAGTTGTGGTTTGGGAATTCCACATGGAGTACTCTCTCTGCGTGCCCGCTGAGCCACATGGCTTCTCAAGAGGAAGAACAACACGGCTCTGGGCAGAACCCAGGCATTTCTCTGTGCACCAGCACCCGCGCCCACAGCTGCACGTTCCCACAGATGGGGTGCAGAGATGGGACGCCACGCCTAAACCCTCTTTCCTGAAAGAAGGAACCTCTCTCTTCTCAGCAACACAGCCCTGAGCCTCATCGCTGAGAGCTCTCAGGGCAATGGAGCGTCACGACCTCAAAGAAGCTTTAAGTCAACAGTACATCACAATTTTGGAAACTGTGAACCTTCCAGATGTGCTGTGAGGACCAAATGACATAAATGCAAAGTGCTCGCCTGGAACCTTGGGCCCATGGCAGCAGCTGTGCTGGGATCACATCGAACAAGAGCCGGATGTGCCCTGAGGGGCCCTTACTGCCCTGATGCTCCCTGCTCTGTTCTATGCTCTGCACTTAAATTATGAGCAAGACTAGGATTGTCTTCAGCCACTAAACCAAGCCATGCCACACCTTCTCTCACACACTTACTCATGAACAACCTTTACCCCCTCAGAGCGTAGGTGGGACATTTTAAAGGGACCCAGCAATGGCAAGAGGAGAGCGCAATGTGCTGGCACCCACAGACGGAGCTGGAGACGGCACCTGCGGCCACCTGGAGGTCGGGGTGCCAGACAGAGAGCGGAGGCTCGCTCACCCAGCCTCTGAACGCGGAAGGGAGCCAGCGCTTGCTTACAGCCAAACCAGAGCAACATGGCTGTTGTCATTTTCTGAGCAATGCCCGGATTACAAAGGTCAGAAGTGTGGTGTTGGTTTTTTGAGCCATCTCCCTCCCTTAAAATCAGGACTTTGAAACTGGGTTTGTGCAGAGGTTTGTGTTTCTCTGAACTCTGTTTATTGAAGTGACTGCTGACTTTTCCTGTCCTGTGCTGACCCCAGTGAAGAGATTTTTTTCACACCTTGGCATTCTGAGACTTCTATTATCTACCCCATTGGCTGTGTGTGCGTCCATGGAAAGACCGGATCCAGGAGCGGCGGGAGGGGTCCCCTCACCAGCGCGGGGCTCCCTGAGACGGTGGGCAGAGCTGCCCCGCCCAGCGCTGCACCCTGTGCTCTGGAGAGCAGTAGCCGTCACGTGCAGGGTGGCCCTGGTCAAGACCAGAATCGGGAGGTCCCATGAAATGAACTGAGAACGTCAGGAAACTTGGAGAACAGCAGGACTTGGCCTCAGTTTCCCTATCTGTGGAACGGGTCTCACGTAGGTGGTCCCTCCGCCAGGGGCTCCTCCAGTCCTTGTCAGAGCTCGAGGGGGGCTCCCCCACAGCAGTGCTCCCAAACTGGCACACCATCACGGTGCGGCCTCCGAGGCCTGTGCGGGGAAGCGCCCACGGCCGGCCAGCCCCGCTCTCAGGGGAGCAAGGGGAGAAGGAATATTCTAGCAGCCCCAGCTCTCAGAGAAGGAATCTCACCAGCTGGGAAACAAAGCATTCCCCGAAACTTCCCTTCATTGCCCATTCATTAGCATTCTTGGGAAAATCAGGCAACGATGTGACAATTTCAGACAACAAATTCACAGTGTTCATTAATGCCTTTACTTGACATTTACTTTTTAAAACATTAAAGCCTAAATGTTTTAGGAAGACGAGGGCGGGACAGGCCACTGTCGGGACCAGGGTGACGCCACAGCCCAGGTGCGGGGCCAACGTCGGCCTGAAAGCTTTGAGTGTGATGGCGACTGCCGGCCACTGTTTGATCCGAGCCAGTGCCGTGGGGCTGCGGTGTGCTCCAGCTGCTTTGGTCAATATGATCACTTTCTTTTTGTTTTTCGAGGAGGTCAAGGGCTGGGGACTCGGCTGCGGGGGCGGTGAAGTGGAGAGACGGCGCTCTGAGATGTGGTTTCTTGGAAAATACCCCCCAGGAAAACATACTTCTGTCACAAAATATCAATGCTGACCAGATGTCACCGACTTTTTTTTTTTTTTGCATGTGTCCCTTAGCAGCTGGCAAGAATATCAGCTCAAATTATACACCGCAAACACACACTTTCTGTTTGTCTCCAGATAAAGGGATTTAAAGTCCTATTTGTCAGTAAGGGATGGTGAGACTGTGGGGTGGACTTTTCTAGTCCAAAGGAAAGGTGTCTTTCTTTCCTCCCTGGTCCTGAGGGATTGGCTCCGTGGCGAGGGCGCTGTGGCTCCGTGCCAGCTCTGGGCCCCGGCCAGGTGGTGGGGACAGGTGGGCAGGCCCATCAGCAGACCACCCAGGAAATGAGGACCAGGATTGTGGCCCATTTAGGCTTTTTTTAGAAGCCTCCCGTAATTCCTACAGTGTCTGTTAGCACCCAGTGTCCAGTCTAGAACATTCTATGGACATAGATGGTCCTGGAGTATTTGTCAGTCCCCATGTACAGCGTCTACAGCTTGTCCTTACAGAAATGCTGTTTCTATTTCAGTTATAATCCCTGAGTGCTTTGAACAAATGGGTTCTCAGAAGATACTGAGGAAAAATTTGTAACAGATACACTTTTTGAAAAGTCATTTGATTGACAATGATGAAAGCATCTATGGTGGCTTGAATGGCATCTTGCCAAACCCAGGGGCCCAGGCTGTGCCTTATTTGGAAATAGGACCTTTGCAGTTAATTCAGAATGGAGGCACACTCCTACGGAGTCGGAAGGGCCCTCGACCCAGTAGGTGCCCTTGTGATGAGGGAGACCGTGTGAGGAGAGGGGGGCAGAGAGGGTGGGGGCACAGCCGCTAGCCCAGAGACACCCAGGATTGTCACCACCACAGGGACTGGAGGGGTGCACTGCCCTCAGAGCCCCCAGGAGGAGCCCACCCTGCCCACAACCTTGACCTTGGACGATCGGCCTCCAGAGCTGTGAGAAAGCAGGTAGGTTTCTGTTGTCCAAATCCACCCTGTTTGAGGGACTTTGTGTTTTTGTTTTTAATTTTTTAATGTTTTATTTATTTCTGAGAGAGAGAGAAAGAGAGAGCGTGACAGGTGAGGGTCAGAGAGAGAGGGAGACACAGAATCCGAAGCAGGCTCCAGGCTCTGAGCTGTCAGCACAGAGCCTGACGTGGGGCTCGAACCCACAAACTGCAAGATCATGACCTGAGCCAAAGTCAGCTGCCCAACCGACTGAGCCACCCAGGCGCCTGAGGGACTTTGTTTTGGCAAAATCCTGGGATACTCATGCAGTACCCAAAAGGCATAGAAAGTTCCAATTAGTTCTAAGGGAAGCAGCTGCACCCAAGACAAGAACCTGCAAAACCACCAGTGTTTTATGGTCAGAGGACACCCTCTGGCCAGCCCCACCCCCACCCCACGGTGACCGTTGTGACTGGAAGCCTGTTCCCAGCTCAGAGGATGCCCTCGCCACCCGCCTGAGGAGGAGGGTACAAGGTGCTGCAGCCCCACCCGGGAAGACTTGCCCGGGGACGACGCCCCGGGGGTGGCCTCAGGCACAGAACAGCTTCGGTCCCAGCATTAACTGGAGATTCCCACCTCACTTTGAGCTGAGAAATAATAGAAAAGGGCAAAAGACCAAACTCTCATTCTTCCACACCAGGAAGCCCCCAGATTTTATCCAAAGTCAAAGATTTGGCCGCTAGTTACCAATCTACACAGCACAGCTACCCACTTGTGCCCTAGCTGGTGGAAAGGCCCTCGGCAGGAAGCAGCGGCAGAAAGCCCCACTGGCTGTGCCGAGCAGGTCACAGGATTGGGGATGCTCCTAGGGCCCAAAGGTGAGGTTCTCGACCTTAAATATGTCCGTTGCCACCATTTAACCTCCTGGCACCGCATCTGGGCGCCAGCCAACGTGCAGGGCCTGCCCCTGGGGACCGCGTGGCAGCTGAAGGGCACAGAGTCAGGGGCTCTGCAGCTTACTTGATTTAAGTCACACTTGCCATGAGCTGCAAAAAAATGAGTGAAAATCAAGTAGAAATGCCTGGCATTTGGGCAGCTCAGAACCCTGCTGATAACAAGGACCCCAGCTTGGCAAACACCGTAACCTTATTTTATCTCTTGTCCAGGAAACACGGGACACTTCACATCTGCCCCAGGGCCATAAACGCCCCACGGGAGCACCAGAGTCATGTTCGCTCTGCTCGTCAAGCACGGGGCCCGCACCAGGTGACCCTTCAGTGAGTGTGTGAGCCGGAGAGCCCGCCAGCTGCCCGCCACGCTCCAGGACATCATAGCAGCTGGTGAGACAGACGCCCGGCAGTCACGCCGGGCATGAAGGGACGCCGGCCAGGGACCAGACCGCCCACTGGCAGGGCCTGTGCATCAGGACCGTCCCTCGCCCAGCACCTCTGTGGGTCACCTGTACAGTCACCCGTCTCAGGGTGGCAGTCCTAACCTAGGTTCATAGAAGTCAATGATTCATCTCAGAAAGATGCCAGTGGAGAACCAAATGCTATTTCAAAGCAACTGTGGGGGGTTAGTAACTTAGATGTTTTTCCCTCTGACTTGTTACTTCCCTACTTCCTCTGTAAGCCTCATGATTCAGCTTAAAAATACTAAAACGGTTGCTGTAATAAGAAAAAGCAAGAAGCATTCCTTGAATATTTCAGAGCAAAATGCTTCTGAAAGCCCTTGGTTCCCCCACAGAAAACATTTAAAAGAAGAAGATTCATGAATCAGTAGCAGCTGTTCCCAGCACCTGTTATTTATTCCCATCATTAAAGTTCTCATGGCATTTTGGAAAGAACGGAGCATTTTTCCTGGAGAAATACGCCGGGTTCTGGAGCACACAGTTGACTGCATCCAACTGTTGCCGGAGACAAAGGGCTCACGAGGTGCACTGGAGAGTGGAGCCAGCCCCCCAACCACCGTGTCCCTCTGAAATGATCTTGAATCGGGACAGTTTCTGTCGTCCATCACCCAACCGTTGAGTCATCTGTCTCTCCGTAGGATTCTGGGATGTGGTCAGAACGGCCACTTTTCTGCCAGTAATTTGCTCAGCAAGTATTGATAAGCGCCCACGACGTGAAGCACCTATGCTCAGGGTGACCAGGAACATGAGGAGGCCACAGACCACCGTGCGGCCCAGTCCCAGCCAGGCCAGGGAGGGAGAAGGACACAGCCCTGAGCAGCCATCAGAAAGAGACACCTTGCGATACACAGACTCAAAGTCTGTAGCTTTGCCTCTACTCTTTCCTTCATTCAGTTGCCGACCCCGAGTGACAGGCTCGCGGGAAAGAGACAGCATGTCCAGCCGGTCCTGCTTCCTGCCATGCGGGCAGATGCTTAGCGGGCACAAACCATGCTGCTCTGAATGTGTCTTTCATGCTAATGTGGAATCTTCACCTCCTTGTAGACCAAAGTGAGAAAGTGAAGGTGACACATTTCCAGGGTGAGTTGGATCCTGAGGACAACAGGTTGTCGGTGCAGCAGAGAGGAGCCGCTCGGAGCCTCTGCAGCCGCTGGGGGGTCCTGGAGCCGTGTACCTGAGCACCTGCGTGGCTCACAGTGGTTCTGAGCCGGGGCTGGGCCGCCTGTGTCTCACAGCTGCCTCACCCCTTATGAACTCAGGGCCCTCGATCTTTCCATCTGCAAAGCCCTCACCCCTTTTCCCTTATCAGTGAGCTCTGGGTAACGTCACCGGTAAAGTCTGCCTCATTTCCAGGAGACCCAATCCCAGCACCTAAGGGACTCTGATGTCAGAAGGAAGACCTGGCAGAGAGGATTCACCTGAAAATGTCTGGAGCTGGCGGCACGGCGCTCAGCACACCTAACTGGGGTGGGCAGAGGACCAGCCCTGGCCCCTCCCTTCTGCTGAAGCCACAGAAAAGCCCAGCATCATAGGGAGAGAAACAAAGTTCTCAGCAGCAAGCAATCCCCTACCGACGCCACATTGTGGCCTGTTTTCCATGCTTCTCCTGCCCCTCTGCCACGGTGTCGGAACCCACCAGGCGACACAGATAGCCCGTCTGCAGAGAGCACATGACCTGGGGGGGCTCCAGCTTCACAACGCTGTGAAGCCTCGTGGCCTGCCACGCGACCAGCCTCCTCAGGCTCGTGCTTGCGGAGGACAACGCCTCTGTCTTCCTGTGTGGCTCAGGGAAGACTCCCAGACGGGGTGGGTTAGCCGGTGAGGGGGCCTCCTGGATGGCAGAGAGAGAGTCGTGACGGACAGGACAGGGAGGAGGGGCCCTGCGACGAGCACGCAGACCCACTACCAGTCCAGCCTCAGATTCCCTGTTGACAGAATAGGAATTATGTTGCCCACTTAGAATCCAAGATCCCCACATGTCCAGAGACTGGGAAGTGAATCTACTGTAACACGTTAGAAATAGTTTTGAAAAGATGTTTAAATAGGATCACTGGCCACCAGGAAGCCGTGGGCTGTGGGGGAAGGTGAGAAACCTCGACGGGACTTCAGTCTTGGCGTCTGAGAATAAGGACTGTGCAGCAGAGCCCACGCAGGGCGGTGTCCCTGGAGCTCCTGGGGGCGTCTGAGGCTCTGCGGGCCGAGAGCAGGCCGGGCGTCCGGGCCGCAAAGAGCGAACCCCAGCGCGGTGGAGCCTGGCTGTGGCCGCCCGTCCGCTTGCGGGAAGAGCACCACGCAGTTTTTGCTGCTCCGGAATCTTCTATTTTCGCCATAGTAATTCTTTTGCTTACATTGACTGTCTATGGCACAACATCAAAAAGCCGTTTGTGGTAATGGATTGATTAAATCAGTGTACGCTGATAATTTGAGCCATAATGTTGAGTTTAGGTTAGTGATTTATTTTAAAGTATTTTCAAATTGGTTGGATAATTGTTCAAACTTCACCTCATTTGTGTCAGGTGGAGATAGCTTGAGAGCAGGTGCTCAGTTTGGGGCGAAAGCGCACGGAGCCTGGGATGTGACATGGTCTCCCGTCCCAACTCAAGACGGCCTCCCTTGAGTCATCAGGTCCCCGTGTCTATAGACTCCAGCCTCATGGCCAGCCAGCGATATGGCCCAGAAGCCATCACACCCCAGCTTGGCCTGCTCCCTCGAGTCCCTCTGAGCCACGGGAGGCCTGGGGGTGCCCCTCTCTGCCCCCCTCCCAGCTCTGCTGCGGTGGCGCCACCATGAGGCCAGCACCTCTCCCTTCGAGGGGGCATGAGAATGCACAGGACTTGTCCTGGCTCCACTGAGAACAAGCGTCCCCGTCCCCCTCTGCACAGGGACAAGGGCCGAGCTGTGTCCATCCCCCACGGTGGCCGTCCACCACTGCCGCCAGCCTCAGGGGTACAGCACACAGGAAAGCCACAGCCGCACGCCCTAAACTCTCCCATGGCTGACCCCTGCCCCTCAGCTGAGGGGACCCTGTGCTCTGCCCCGTTCCATCTGGTGGAAGAGACAGGCTTGCCACCATGCGGGTGCTGAGGCTCGCTGTCCGCGGGGCTTCCCGCGGCACCGGCAGACCCAGAGCACAGGGCAAAGGTGAGGGCGTCACCTCCAGCCCACTAGCCCAGAACACGCAGAGGCCACGGGCTCGGGGGGCCATGCACCCTGTTACCGCTGGCGCCTGAGCTCAGGTGTTCAGTCTCCACAGCGGCAGCAAGCCGCCCCCACGGAGGCCCCGTGAGCACACGTCTCAGGTCTAAATCGAGTTAAAGTGAAAACAAGTCAGGAGAGAAGTCCTTTCTCTCCGCCAGAGGGTCCGTCCAAGCGGGCACGCCTACAGCTCAGTCAGGGCGGCCTGTGGGGAGGCAGGAGCACCGCCCGGAGGAGGAAGGCGGCAGAAGTGCTGCCCAGGACGGCTTCTGTTCGGCCCGGACGTGAGCGGCCTCCCATGTCTGCCCGAGCAGACCCTCCTCTGACAACTGGGAAGGCAGTGGGGCAGGAGCCGGCCCTTTGTGACGCTCACGGTTGACATTTGTACAGTTTCACTTACTCCCCCACGCAGGCTGCCCCCGGGCCTCCCCAGACCCTTCCTCTCTCCCCCAGCTGGTTCCAGCCAGTCACCCAGAACCTACTCCGGGTGTGGTTTCCCTGTTCCCAGGGCTGTGGCGGCCTCCTGGAGCCCTCGGCCAAGCCGCTGGCAGAGGCCACCTCCACAGCGGCCCCCACCTGCCCTCTCGAGGCGCCAGCGCCCGCACGTCCCGCTGAGAGCCCTGGCCTCCGGGGAGAGAGGGACAGAGGCGGCCCCGAGGGAGCAGAAGGGGCCCGCCGGGGGCAGCCCTGGAGCCAGCCCCAGGGGGAAGAGGACACAGGGGGCCGGAAGCTGACCGCACCTGCGGCGCAGGCTCCCCTGGATGCGGCCCGCCGAAGCCCCGGAGACCGTGCAGGCAGACTGCGGAGGCCAGGGTCCCGGGCAGGGTGGAGGCCCCCCCGACGGCGCCGATTTGCATGGGACAGTTCTGGCCACGTTCCCGAGCATGCAAACGAGGACTGACTGATGCGAGAGCAGAGATAAAGCTCGGAACACAGTGTGAAAAGCTTCCTTTTCTGTGAATTTCTAGCACCTATCTCTGCTGAGGTCTGCTGGCTGGGGCGGCAGGGACTGTGGATGTGAAGGGCGGCCAGGGCACTCTCCGGGGGTGACAGGCACGCTGTCTTCGTTGTGGGGTTGGTCTCCTGAGCCTACCCTTATCCAACTATGAGCTTAACATGCGTGTGTCTTACTGCATGTAACTTACACCTCAAATGAAGTTGTTTGAAAAAAACAAGATGAAGGGCGCCTGGGCGGCTCAGTCGGTTGAGCGTCCGATCTTGATTTCGGCTCAGGTCCTGACCCCAGGGTCACCAATCTCCACACTGAGCGTGGAACTTTCTTAAGATTCTCTCTCTCCCCCTTTCTGCCTCTCCGTCATGCTCTTGTGCTCTCTCCCTCTCAAATAACCCCCCCCCAAAAAAAACAATGATTCAATTAAACAAATACATAAAAACATAGATGAAAGTACACACATCCATAAGGAAAACCCAACATAGGGAATATTGGCTCCAAATACACTCAAGGGCATCTGTGGAGGGGACATTTCCAGAAGGAAGTGTCACCTGTCAGGCTCGCCTGGCTGGGCCTGTGCTGACTGTGTGGCCCCCATGATGCCAGTGGCCTTTCCAGCCTCCGCAAAAGGAACTAATTAGACTCAGGTGTGTTACGAACTCTAAATTAATGTGTTTTAAAATGCCTCACACACATTAGGTCCTCACTAATGGGCAGTGGTACGACAGAAAGAATGTGAACTCAAGTAGCAGACAAAAAGGACTTTTCAGCCCACTGTTTAACAAACTAAAGTGCAAATAACTTTTATATAATATTCACCAAATTGGTCAATAAATTTTAAAATAATGATACATATTGTTGGTAAAGAGCAGCTAGTTGGCTTCTATAAATTGGCCTAAGTTTTCTAGTGGGAATTTATAAAAAGACGGCAATGTCTCTACAATGTTTATTCCCTTTGACAATATAATTGCACCTCAAAAACTATTAAAAAATGAGACACAATGAATGATTATGTGGAAGATATTCAATAAATACTATTTAGACCGCTAAAATTTGGAAATAATCCAAATACCTAAAAATAGGAGAAAAATCCATTAGGGTACAGACGGAGGATAGAATATACTTGTTCTCCGCCTGAGACTTTTGCCAGCTGCATTATAAATATCGGGGAGTTCTGTTTATTGGTTGGTTGGTTTGAATGACAAATGTTTAAAGTAAAGTTCTTCGGGCAAGTCTTGGTTCAGTCCCTCCGACAGAAGACCCCAGGGTGTCAAGGTGTCCAGAGAAGAGAGGTGGGAGAGCTTCACCCCAGCACATAACCCTTCCGCCTAAGGGACCTGACCCCCATTCCCATCTGTTGAGCGCAAGTAATCACACGGATGCTCTACCCAAGCTTCAGGAAGGAGACCCTCTGTGTATTCGTAGGGGGGGACAAAATGCGGGCAGGCATCCGTCTCGTCCCCACCTTTCCCGGTGAGCTCCCAGGAACAGTCTGGTATCTTATTCAGCATTTGTGCCTATTACCAGAACAGGGCAGGGCACAGAGCAGGTCCCAGTGAATATGGGAATCAAAGAGTGACATCTAAAAGGAGGAGAAGATTTCCAGGCAAGAAGAGAGCAAGCAAAGAGGGCAGGCAGACATTCGACAAGCGCGTTTCACTTGACCTTGGGATTTCAAGGTCAAATCACACTAGTAATCAAGAGGCATTTTGTTACCCAGACTCATACTTGTCAAGAAGATGAAGAAGGAAAGAAATTTGGGGGTGAAACTAGCCCAAGAACCTACCTCTGACCCCATCTGCCTTCCAGGTTCATCAACACACACACAACAGGTGCATTAAAGTATTACCCAGGGCGCCGGGAGGGCTCTGTCAGCTCAGCGTCCAACTTCAGCTTAGGTCATGGTCTCACAGTCTGTGGGTTCGAACCCTGCATTGGGCTCTGTGCTCACAGCTCAGAGCCTGGAGCCTGCTTGAGATTCTGTGTCTCCCTCTCTCTCTGCCCCTCCCTTGCTCGTGCTCTCTCTCTCTCTGTCTCAAAAATAAATAAATATTAAATATATATGTATCTGGAAAAAATTTTTAAAAAATAAAGTACTTACCAATCTGCCAGGGGACCACTGGGCACCACCTTGAAAGTAAGGGAGGCTTGGGACATCCCAGGGAAAGGGCATGTGCTAGTCCAAGTCCTTCCTTCAGCAAACTTGCCAAGGGCACTCCACGGAGCCTGGTCCGGAAGCCAAGGCTCGGCTCCCTGGGTCAGTGGCTTCGGAGTCCAGAACCCCTGCATGTCCCCCCTGCCCTCCATGGTCCTCGTCCATGCAGGCAGGAAGAGGCAGCAGTTGCATTTGTTACGGCAGCGTCAGGACGGAGGGCTCAGTCCGCTACAGCAGCCTGCTCGCCAGCGTCTCCGGACCGCGTGCAGACCCCACTCACCCTGTCCCGGGGGGGCGGGGGGGGGGCAGGACCTCAGCACATTCCAGGCTGCCAGCCCCACCTGGCTCTCAGCATTTGCTTGGAGGGCCCCCACCTACAGGAATCCCTTTCGGGTCGTTGAAAGGGAGCTGTTGGGGAGATCACATGAAACTAGCCGATTGAACTCTCCTTGAACATTTTATTTCTCTCTGTTCCTCACCAGTCTGCAACTGGCCAGCCCCCTGTGGGCCTGCTGGTCAGGACCATATAGACCACGGGTCCCTTCCTGTGCTGGCACTGGCGACAGCCCAGAGGCTCACTGGCCTCCCTTTCCTCCCCATTGGAGGAACACAAAGCTGGCGTCGTGGTGACTGGCTCTGCCTTCAGGGTGGCTCGGGCAAGCTACCATGGACCAGGGTGAAGGCACAGGCACCTCATCTGGGGCATCAAAAGAAGGTTCCCTGGAGGCTGGCATTTTGAGGAGGAGTTGGCTAGACAGCAGAGCATCCAACGGACGGACAATTACGGCTGGGGTCTGGGCATGAGGGAAGGTAGAGAGCATGAGACAGTGGCCAGCGTGGCTGGAGCTCAAGTGACAGCTGGGATACAGGTATGCGAAGAACTGACAAACCAAATTAAGAAGCTTAAGCTTTGTGACACCTGGGGGCTCAGCCGTTTAAGCACCCTACTCTTGGTTTTGGCTCAGGTCATGATCTCGTGGTAGTGCGATCTAGCCCCCAGTCTGGCTCCGTGCTAAATGTGGAGCCTGCTTAAGATGCTCGCTCTCCCTCTCTGCCACCCCCTGCTTGCTCCCTCACTCTCTCTCTCTCTCTCAAAATATTAAAAAATAAATAAATAAAAAAGAACTTTGAACTTTATACTAGAGCAGGCGATGCCTTCGCTGGTTTTAAACAGGGGTGGCTCACTCAGCTGTGCTTTGGGAAGCCCCTGGATCCCGTGGGGAATGGGGTCCATGTGGTGCTGCTTCACGGAGACCCTCAGCGTCTACGTCTCACAAGCTTGGTGAGCACCTGGCCGACAGGCAGAGCCAGGGCCTGAACCGTGGCACCAAAGCTCCCAAGCAAATCAATTTGTGTCTCAGCCCACTTCCTTTGCTTGGTTTCATCTGAACATGGAAACACGGCAAACCTCCCTAAAATCCACTGCATTTCAGGTACGCCGTCCCACAGACACGGCCTTGCACACACATCAGTCAGTTATACCACAGGTGGGTGTGTGTCTATTCACCAGGTAACTCATCCAAATACATCTGCTCATGGGAAGTTTCAAGCATATGGAGGAGCAGAGAATGGCAGAGCTGAGCCCACCACGTGCCTGGCATCCCGCTCCCACCAGTGGGCCTCCTGGTTCTGCCCGAGCGTGCCCACCTGCCGTGCTCCGTCTCAGGTCATTTTGAGGCAAATCTCAAGTCCCAGAGGAATTATTGTCTCATCTATAAATAGTTTTAGAATTTTTCTCTAAAACATAAGGGCTCTTTTTTATTCAATAGTAATAACCTGTCACGTCTGAAAAACCCGACAAGTATACTTAAATATCATTAAAATACACAGCCAACTCTGAGCATTTTTAACCAAGTTTCTTCCAGCCCCTTCCATCGCCTTCTGTTCCTCTTGTGCCCAGGGGTGTCCTGTGTCCTTCTATCCCGGTATTCCTGCAAATTGCTAACTAGATCGAGGGGTCTGATCAGATCCATGTTCAATTTCTTTGCAAAAATACCTCGTCAGTGGTGGTGTCGGCCTGCCTGAACCCGCAGTGTGAAGGGGATCATGGGCCCCAGGTGAACGTTCCTGGAGCTTCTCTCGGGCTTTCACACTTGACCCTGACTGCATCGCGGCACCTCCTCATTGCTTGAAGGTTCCCAACACACACAGTTAGAAATGCGGTCACTGCTGTTCTCCACTGAGGTGACCCGGGGCCCACAGGGAAGGGGCCGAGCAGGGCAGGGGAGCAGCATTGGGCCCTAACCCGGGCCCTAACCCTAACCCTAACCCTAACCCTGGAAGGTGGCGCACCTGAGGGCACAGGGACACCACCTAAACCTCCCACGGCGACAGACCACGACCTCCTAAGTCCAAGGTGCTTCGCAAGTCTGTCCTGCCACGACCAAGTGCGCCCTGGCTGCAGAAACGCAGAAGGGATGTGGACTGAGGTCCTGAGTGTTCTCCGTGCTATTCTGACAACATTGCTGGCAGGCTACCCTTACGTCCACACAAGGGGCGGCACGTGTGCCTCACCTCACTCACTGGTCTCACTGGAGTCCCGAGGAGGCTGGCGGGTGGAAGGCCGAACGGGAGGCCCTGGTGGGGGTTACGCAAGCCTCTCTTACTGCGCAGCCACAACCCACGCCCAGGGCTCCTTTCGGGACCAGGAAGCCAGGCACTCGGCCCAGCGCAGCTTCTGCGGGAGGGATCCACCACCCTCACTGTTCTAAGTGCTCTGGGTACTCGTTCCCGGCAGGGTACTCGGAGAACGTGGCATTGGCCACTGCCTGGCGGGGGAGTCGCAGCTGATCTGTAAATGCCCATGTTTCTATCTGGCTGGTTTTGATCTGTCCACCTGAGTCCTGCTGCAGGTGACGTAACCCCTGAAATCTGAGTGGCCAACCTATAAATGTCACATGAAAGCACTGGTCTCAGAAGGGACCCAGGGAGCCTCATCCGACAGAGCCCTGGGAGCTGCAAAGCTTCGAGTTTAAGTCTCTGCCTTGCCCCCAGGCAGGCTACTTGGCCCAGAAGAAAGATGGAGGGATTCCCTGATTTTACAACGCAGCTGGGGAGATGAAAATGTTTTCTCTGATGACTTTGAGGTTCTTTTATGGAGTGGGCTTCCCAAGATTCCCAGCACATTCCATAGTTTTGAAAATAGATGAGCTCTTCAATTTATTATCCACACCAGGCCACTTCTGAAAGTGTGAGGGAGCCATTAACCATTACTCCAGGCTGGCCAGTGTAAACGGCCACCAGGTCACCCTGCTTTCACGCCAGATCTTGACTCTTGAGGGCAACACCAGTGGCTCCCTCAGTGATTCTAGAAAATGCTGCTAACCTGTTACCGCAAGCCAGGGCACAGGGTGAGGATGGAGGCGGCTCAGAGGCCTGAATCTGCCCCACTCACACTCTGGCCCTGCCACTGACTTCTTTCCATAGAAAACCCCCTCCACTGGAGCCCTTGCCTATAATTATGGGGTTATTCCAAAATAACAACTCGGGCGGCCCAAAGGGTCAGGACAGATTGGGTTGTGTCAGACACAGAAGCATCTGCAGGGGTGTCCCAGGACTTTGTGTCTGTTGTTGGGCATACCTGGTGTTGTTTTGGGGGGGTCTCCCTCATCTGTATACGTAAGGATGGGTATGCAGGCTGGTTAACACGTGTGTCCTCCTCTCCTCCCCAGAAGACTCCGCAATTCCATCTGTACAGCAGGCGCAGTGGGATAGACTTACCATGGTCACTGGACAAAGACAAGAACAGGTCACTAATGTCCTCCCTTTGGGTAATTAGACCAGGAGGTTCTGTTCCTCTGCCTGCTCCCCTCTGACCCCAGGAATAAGCCACCTGTCCCTACATGGACTTGTCGTCTCAGCTGACAAAGGGCACTGATGCTCTGGAGCCACCAAACCACACAGTGATGAGGTCCGTTAAATACCCAAGTCCTGCTGTCGGTAAGAAGTTGAGTTTCCAACAATTATTGAATAAATTAGTGACTAAACTGGGGTATGGATCCTGACTGCCCAGATTTGAACATTAACTCTGCCATGACAAACCCTGAGCAAGTAACTTTACCTCCCCAAACCTCAGCTTCCTCACCTGTAAAAGGAGGAACACCAGCATCTCTGGGGAGCAACACCAGAGTAACACCTGCGCCAGGAGTAACACCCACACTGGAGTAACACCCTCACCAGAGTAACACCAGTGCCAGGAGTAACACCCATGCAGGAATAACACCCGTGCTTGGAGTAACACCCGCGTCAGGAGTAACATCCATGCCAGGAGTAACACCCATGCCAGGAATAACACCCACACCAGGCATAACACCCGTGCCAAGAGTAACAGCGCACCTGGAGTAACACCCACACCAGTAATAACACCCACGCCTGGAGTAACACCCGTGCCAGGAGTAACACCCATGCTGGAGTAACACCCACACCAGAGTAACACCCATGCCAGGAATAACACCCACACCAGGCATAACACCCGTGCCAAGAGTACCACCCGTGCCTGGAGTAACACCCACACCAGTAATAACACCTACGCCTGGAGTAACACCCGTGCCAGGAGTAACACCTGCGCCAGGAGTAACACCCGCACCAGAGTAACACCAGTGCCAGGAGTAACACCCATGCCAGGAGTAACAGCGCACCTGGAGTAACACCCACACCAGTAATAACACCCACGCCTGGAGTAACACCCGTGCCAGGAGTAACACCCACACCAGGAATAACACCTGTGCTTGGAGTAACACCAGTGTCAGGAGTAACATCCATGCCAGGAGTCACACCGCACCAGGAATAACACCCGTGCCAGGAGTAACAGCGCACCTGGAGTAACACCCACACCAGGAATAACACCTGTGCTTGGAGTAACACCAGTGTCAGGAGTAACATCCATGCCAGGAGTAACACCGCACCAGGAATAACATCCGTGCCAGGAGTACCACCAGAGCCAGGAGTAACACCAGCACCAGGAGTAACCAGCCCAGTCATGCACAGTGGTTACCCTGGGGCTGCTAGTCAGCATTCAGTAAAAAGCATTTTTATCTTACTGCTCTCTGTCCCCCAACAAATGTTGAGTTAGAAGGCAACTAACCTTTTTGAATTGACTGGAAATAAACCATAAACAAATGGATGAATAAGTATTATCCTAAGACAAAAAGCCTTTGCCATGGCAATACAAAAGTGTCTCACGGGTATTTGATCCCAAATGAGGCTTTGTTCCAGCCCTTCAACCAAACAAGGCACAGAAAGAAGGTGTCCAGCTCTGAGGGTTCTTGGGACCCATCAACATGATACTGAGTTGTGTGTGCCTGTGGTATTCCCAGCGAGTCCAGGGGCCCCTCGGGGGCTGGCCAGTCTCCCTCGGCCTCTCCCGGAGCTGCCTTGATAACCGGGCAGGGCTCTCTGGGGCAGGTGGAACCCACTGAAACCAGGCAAAGACATTAAAAATCGGCAATCAGAAGCCGTTTCTGTGTTGGAGCAAGCACGGGGAGCGACTACACCTCTAGTCGTCATTCATAATATTTATTTTGGAAAAATATTTTAAAAAGGATTTTCTTCATTAACAAAACAGTAAAAAACTCAAATAACATTTGCACAATATTCCATAAATACATTTATATACAAAAAAATATAGTCACATAGACCCGAAGTGCCTTTGTACATATTTACCAAGGATTTAAATTATAAAAAATGAACATCACAAAATACTCAAGCTTTACAGATATCATGAAAAATATTTTTACAAGTCCAAAAAATAACACACATTTTTTTCCACCTAGAAAAAACACATTTTAGTATCAAAAAGGACGATAAAGGCAGTGTTTGTGATTCTAATTCAAGAAAAGACTGGCTCATAAGAACCCAAAATATACACTTCAGGCAGTGCATGCTTCTTATGTAGTAATTAAGTCCATTCATTTAAATATATATTTTTTAAAAAGCAACTGTCCATAGTGCAATGGAAACGTCCTAAAAGGCAGTGCAACAGGCACCCTCGGCCACCGCCGCGCTGCAGCCCCCGCCGCGCCCAGGCTGGCCCCCGGAAGGGAGAGCCGGCTCGGCCTGGATCGGGTCCTCAGCAGCAGTCCGCGGGGCTCCCTTTCCTCTTTCAAGCAGCATCCACTGGGGCATATATCCTTGGAATTTTATTTATTTTTAAGAGAAACGGGAATTTTGCCATATCACTTCCATTTCACACCTAGAGGGGCCCACAGGACAGAATGGGGAGTTAGTTCCAGACAGAGGTCAGGTACCCTCTGACCTCTCCCCCTCCCCCACTTCCATCCGGAGCCCAGGCCCGGGCAGCTGCAGCCGCGCTGCGCACTGACCTCAGTCGCTATGACGCACTCATCTTTCTCCTCCGATATGACGTACACTGACTGGTACTTTGTGTCTTTTGAAGTGGAATACACAGAGTCTGGCCTTTTTCTTTCAGATGCTTCTCCACTAAGAGGAAGATAAAAGAACCACAATAAACACGTAAGAACAGGAAGAACTGACCAGCACCAGCCCGGTGCCTAGCACCCCGTCTGGCGCCCGGGTCCCCTCCCGGCCCAGTACACAGCGCCCCCTCGGCACAGGGGCGCCCTCCAGGTGGGCCTTCCCGTGTGTCCCCTCCCGGCCGCAGCACGCACCCCCTCGGCGTTGGGGCACTCTTCTCCTCCCCTGCAGAGCCCTGGGGCTGGCACTCGGCATCACGCTTGCCGTGAGGGTCCCTGACGGTGGCGGCAGCGGCGCCCTTGAGGTCCTGCACTAGGTTATAGTCCACAGCAGGGTAGCGGGCCTTGAGGCCGTTCTTATCAGCCCCATGGTCCCCGTGGAAGTCAACCTTCTTGTTGGTGTTCTTGATCTGCGTGGCCCCAATGACGCTGACACAGATGTCCTTCTCCCGCTGACAGTTGGCCAGGTTGTTCATGGTCTCGGTCTCTCCGCGGCAGGGCTCAGCAGGGGGCCGGTCCTTCTGCAGCCTGAGCCGCACGCAGACCACCGCGGCGGCACAGCCCAGCAGCAGCATGAGGACCAGCACCACGCCGGCACACACAGCCACCCAGGGGAAGGGCCCGGGCTGGCCCTCCACATACTTCTCGCTGAGATCCACCACCACCGGGCCCGGGGGCGGCTCGGGCAGCAGGAACTGGCAGTTGGGGCCCCCGTAGCCCCGGGCACACTCACACAGGTAGCGCCGGTCCCTCTCGTGGCACGTGGCCCCGTTGTGGCAGGGCGCGTGCTCACACCTGCTGACAGGGGCACTGCAGTTCCTGCCTGTGTAGCCTGGGGGACAGGTGCAGGAGTACTCGTTCACACCGTCCCGGCAGGTGCCCCCGTTGGCACACGGGGAGGAGGCACAATCGTCCACGTTGTCTTCACAGCGCCTCCCGGAGAAGCCAGCCGGGCAGTGGCACAGGTAAGCATCGCCAAGGTCCACACACTGGGCACCTGGAACGCAGGACACATCGAGGCATTTGCTGCGCGTCTGCCCTGCGCTGTACCCGGGGGCGCAGGGCAGGCCAGGCAGCCTGGGCCCGAATACCAACATGGGGGAGGGGCGTGATCTAGCCCTAGCTCCACAAACTATAAATAATACAGCAAATATCTTTTTTTAAGTATTTTTTAAATGTTTGTTTATTTTTGAGAGAGACAGAGTGTGAGCAGGGGGAAGGGCAGAGAGAGAGAGGGAGACACAGGATCCGAAGCAGCTCCAGGCTCTGTGGCTTACAGCTCAGAACTCACGAACCATGAGATCGTGACCTGAGCCAAAGTCGGACGCTGAACCGACTGAGCTGCCTGGGCGCCCCGGCAGCTAATGCTTCCCTCGCAGTTATGCTCTGACAGGCACTGTGCACAGTGCTTTGGCTACATTACTGCCTTCACCTTCACGAGATCCCACAAAAGACCCAGTTTGCAGATGAGGAAACTGAGGCTTAATGAGGCTGATGTGCTTGCCCACAGTTCCACAGTTAGTGAAAAGAGCAGGGTGGACAACAGAAGAGGAAAGGAAGAAAGGAGGGAGTTGGAGAGGCCTCTGTCCTTCGAGAGCCAAGTCTGCTAAACCTCCAGCTATTCTGCCTCTAAAAATAAAGCATCCAATGTTTCTGTTGCTTCAATGGGTAGAAACACACAGGAGGCAGATGTGACCCCACAGGACCGCCACTCCCTCTGCACAGCACGTGGAGCGCAGAGCTACATAATTCGTCCCCATCAATCATCGTGGCTCTGCTGAAGCTCCAGACGCTCACAGAACGGCCTGGCATGTCTGGGCCCAGCTTCGCTCCTCTACCCACTCAGAGGGGAGCAGGGCGCCCATCAACAGACCACACTTCTGCACAGACACACCAGACGGTTATGTTTGGGTGACAGAGCTGAGCCGGGCTTCCCTCCAAAAACAGTCGCTGTGTTGCCATTGGAGTGCAATCTACTGAATTATGGCCCCGACTCAGACACCTGTGGTGCTATATGACCTTGATAAGTCATCTCACCTCTCTGCCTCAGGCTCTCCCTGTAGAACGTGAGAATCCACACTCCTGCCTGCCTTTCTTGCTCCCTGAGCATTTCCAGGCCCAGGAATGACATTTCTGTGAAGAGTTTCTGACTGTTTAGTTGAAAGGGCTCCACAGCCTCAGGGTAGCGTGCAAAGTGATGCATTTGCTTTGAAATCAAATGCATGTGCTTTCTAGTGTGTTCTTACAGGGTCGACCACTTGACAAAGTCTCACAACGGCTGGGCTGCCCTCCTACCATTGGAACAAGGTGAAGAGCTGCAGGAATCCACCTTCTTCTCACAGTTAAAGCCGGAGAAGCCCACGGGGCAGCGGCAGGTGTACCCTCCCTCCGGGTTGTCTGAGCACCGTCCCCCGTTGAAGCAGGGGCCGTCGGCGCATGCTATGGCGCTCAGCTCACAGACTCTGCCGTAGAAGCCAGGGGGGCAGGTGCAAGCGTAGCCGTTCTCGAGATCCTGTGTCGCGGAGAAGATAAAGAGCTCTCGTAGGTGCCCCCACGAGACCCACCTGGCCCTATCAAAGCGGCGCCCCCGCTCACCAGGAGACCCGCCGCGCCGGACTCACCGTGCAGCTGCCTCCGTTCCTGCAGGGGCTGGCGCCGCACTCGTCAGTCTCCGTCTCACAGGTGGCTCCTGAGAAGCCGGGCCGGCAGGCGCAGGTGTAGCTCCCCTGGCCCGTGTTGCTGCAGGTGGCCCCATTCCTGCAGGGCTTATGGTGCGTGCAGTAGTTCAGGTCTGCGGGGGGCAGACACGGGAAGGGAGGGCAGGGGGCCGGGGTCAGACTCCGAGAGGCCACATCTTCCCCGTAACCAACCAGGGAAGCCCCAGGCTGCTGGACGGGGCGAGGGCTCACCCTGGTTGCAGAAGAGGCCGCCCCAGCCCTCCTGACAGTTGCACTGCCAGGGCTGCTGGCAGGTGCCGTGGAGGCAGCCTGGGTACCGGATGCACTGGTCGCAGTACCGGCTCTGCCAGCCCACTCTGCACCTGGAAGAGAGCGCGTGTCAGGTGGGCACGGGCCTCGCACACCACCGACTCCCAAGAAACCACCTCCCCACGGCACCAACACGTCTGGCTCTCGAATGAGCAGAACCCCAGAGTCTCCTTGGGAGCCTTCGCCAGTGCCTCAGAGGGTCTGTTTCTGGGAAGGAGGCCCGCTGGGACGGCACTTTTAGAGACTCCCTAGGTGGTCCTAACACGCCAAAAAGTTTGAGAATCACTGAACTAAACTCATTTTCAATGCCAATTCCTTGCACGTGGCTATCTGTATGCTCCCATAACCACTGAGGAGCTCAGGTGACTGCAACCCATCAACTCTACGTTTCTGTGTATTTACTGAGTAGAAACATGAGAATAGCAGCTCTGACCCCTACAGCCAGCTGCCCTTACCTGAGTTTTTCAAATGACCACCTAGAACTACTTTACAGGTACATCAGGTACAAGGGTAACCAGAGAAGGGAAAAAACACTGTTGTAAACTTACTTGCACTCCCCTGGCTTGTCACAAAACCCATGCTGCTCATCGCATCCTGGCAAGCAGATTGCTACAAGCAAAGAGAAGACAGGGGGTCAAGCCCCACCCTGAGCGCCTCCCCGACATAAGGGGGGCGCTGCCACAATGTAGTTGGGACAAAACTTGCTCAGCTCAGTTGGCAAACCCAGCTGAGTTAATCTCCATCTGTGGAGCCTCCACCATCCTGCCTGGTAACTGTGGACCTCACTCCGCCCGCCCCGGGATGAGCATTCTTCTTAACACAGCAGCTCCGGGACAAAAGAGCGCGGAAGCCCCCACCCCCACCCCATCCCCTTTTCTTCTGAGAGGGTCAGAAGTCCTTCCCCCTCCTCCTCCCCCACTTCCCAATTCTATGCACAAAGCTCCGCCTCTTAATACCCAGAAAGTGTGTGTGTAGATAAGGGTGGACAGCTGGTATGCAGAGTACCAGGGCAAGACAGCTGCTCTATTGTCTCTGCTCTCCCAGCAGCTGCCCCGGTGCAACAATACCGCCTCCCCCGCCCCCTCGCCCCCACCCGCACACACACCCCCGGCGTGTGTACACACACACACACACACACACACACACAGACACGCGTGTGTGCGCACTGTGCACGCGCCCTTGCGGCCAATGGGAGCTGGCGTGCGTTCCTGCCCCCTGTGCCCGGAGAGATCTAATCGATGGCACGCGCTCGCTGGGGGCGGGGAGAGACTCCAGTGTTTGAATAAGAAGAAAAAAGTTTAAGTTTAAGGCTACCCCGCAGCGAAGAAGAGGAGGGAGGGAAGCTCGGTTGGAAGGCGGCAGGCAGGCCAGAGGTCCCCGCGGGGGTGGGGGCTGGTGTGGAGCTGGCTTCCTTCGCCGGTTATGAAACTCATCAACAAGCTGCTCCAAGTTCTGAGACAACAGAGCCCGCTCAGGCCCAGGCGCAGCTCGGAACAATGACGCGGAAAGCGAAGACCTACCCTAACCCCCAGGCACGAATCAAAACTGAGACACTGCACCTCCCGAGCCAGCGGTTCTGGGCCTAAGGACAAGGACTGGAGATTCACCTGCTCCAGGGCAGGAGGAGGAAACTCCACAAGGGTTTCTGGGGAGTTCCAGGACCCACCCAGCCCCTGACTGGAGGGAAACCCAATCCCTGGGCATGCAGGGCGGCAGTGAGGCCTCCGCAGGCTGGAGGCAGGCCCACAAACCCGAAGCAGGCCCCGGAGGCAGCGGGAACCTCGCAAGCCTCCTGCTCTGCAAGCCGCAGAGGCCGATAAAGGGGCAGGCAGGGCCCAGCTCGTTTGGGCAAAGGTAGGCCTCTCCCAGGCAAGGTGCTTTGCGAGCATGGTGCACTCTGGCAGGTGGGCCCCTTCCCAGGCAGCTCTTGCCTAGCCAGGCCTCCACTGACACACAGCGTCTCCTGTCCACGGAGTCCACGGACCCCGTGAGGGAAAACGTCATTAACAACACGTGTGCATCACACAGACTATTTGCAAACACACTCACTCTACTAAAAGGCCAAGCACACCACCTCTAGAAAGAAAATGAAGCATTTTTCCAATGAGACGCTGTCCTGGCAAGGAGAACCAGTTTAAAGTATGCCCCTCCACACACAAACTCTCCTCTCTGTTCCTCCCTTCCTTCCTCCTCTCCCTCTCCCTCAGGCTCACTTCCTGACCCCTGGCCCCGGCGCCACAATCCTCCCTGATTAAGAAAGGCAGCTTCCCACAGCGGAAGTTAAAACTTCTGAGCTGACCCCAGCCCCGCTGCTGGCTAGCTGTGAGGTCTCAGCAAGTTTCTCCAGCTCTCTGGCCTTGGTTTCCCCACCAGGGCATCCCTCCAGCGCTGACACCTGAGGGTCCCACTGGCTCAGAGAATACTCTCCACCCCCACCCCAGGGAGCTCTGGCCTGGATGCAGACTGGGGAGGGGAGCGGGGACTCACGTTCAGTGCAGTACTGGCCTTTCCAGCCGGGATCGCAGACCTTCTCCCCCCTCTCCCCGCAGGTGAAGTGGCCGAAGGCATCATCTCGGGGGCGGCAGAAGACGGAGCAGCCGTCCCCGTAGTAGTGCTCGTCGCACACAAAGCGGTACGAGTACTTGAGGTCCGTTCGGCCGCTGCTGTGCAGGTCCTGTGACCACTCCTCGCCCACAGTCAGGTGCCTCTGGGTGGCCAGGCGGCTGATGAGTCTTTCTGGGTTTTCTGTGGGAAGAGGGTGCTCCCGTTGGTTCTGACCAAGACCCCAGAGGCTCAGGGCACTGGGGGAGGTTGGCCTGATGTGTGATGCACGAGAGGAGGCCACAGGCCCTCCACGCAGAGCCTCCCTCCTGCAGGAGTTTGCAGAACGAAGGCACAGGGGCTGATTTCGGGCAGAGACAGGAGTGCATGCTGACTAGGGACGCTGTTGGCTTGGTTTTAGAGGTTTTTGATTTGTTTTTACCTGTTGTGAGGTCATCAGGAGAATCTGTGTGCAGGGCTTCAATGATCAGCGAAAAGGTGCCCTGGAAGAAAGGGGGAGAAGACATAAGACAAACCAGAAATGTTAAAAAGCAAAACCAAAAGCAAGGCACTCAGGACACCCAAGTGGGTGACCGCCTGGTGTGCAGATCTGCGCGCAGTGTGTCCAGAGCAGGCTCTCTGTACATCTCTTGCCTGTTTTCACTTTCCTCAAGGAAATGGAAGAACTTTTTAAAGAGTGGTTTCCTGACGTGTTTTTTCAGCCTGTTAGTACAGGATATCACGTTAAAAAAAAAAAAAAAAAAAAAAAAAGGCTGCGCAGAAGCAGGCGGGGCTGGAGGGGTTTGTCATCAGTCTCCGGGTGGGGAGACTACACACATGGGCCAGGGGCTGTCATGCTCCGAAGGCGGCCCTACCCTCAACCTGCCCAGGGACGGGGTGTCCCCCGTGAAGGGGCTCCTTGGCCCGGGCAGCGAGGTGGTGCGGAGACCGCGTTCCCAGACGCCTCACCCGACCCCGCCATCACTCTGCCCCCTGAGGGGTCATTTCGGGCGCGGAGGCAACGCTCCTGGCCTGGCCCCTGCCGCCGCCGCCTCGCCCCCGACCCCCGCGCCGCCCCGCCCCGCAGGCGCCGCGCTCACCGGCCAGGTGAAGCCGAAGGGGAAGCGGATGGGGTTGCTAAAGGCGGGGTCTGCGCCCGCGCCGTCGGGCAGGCTGAAGGAGTCCACGCCCAGCACCGGTGTGACCGCGCTGCCGTAGGTGCAGGGCGGCTCGGGAGACACGCTGGCCTGGTAGTGCTTGAGGCACACGCGGAAGAAGGTCCTGCAGGCGCAGGGCGGCGGCCCCGCGCCCCCGCGGCAGCAGTTGCGGTTTCCCAGCAGCCCCTTCTTGTTGACGAACTCCTGCAGCTTCAGCTCAAACACCCCGGAGCTCCAAACCTGCGGGGTGCGGGGGGGGGGGGGGACGGGGGCGTGAGGACGCAGAGCCCTGCGCTCTGGGGTTCGCTTTCGGGGTAACAGCTTGCTTCACGCGCCCAGCTCTCCGCCCCCCTGCGCCGCGCCCTGCCGGCGCGCGGCCTGCGCCCACGGGCCCCTACCTGACGCCTCACGGCTCCCGGGTACCCCCACTGACAACCTACCTGACAGCGGGGCCCTGGAGACCCTACCTAACAGCTTACCTGACACAGCAGGGCCGACACCACGGCGAGGGCCAGGGCGCACCGACGGCCCATGGTGCACCGCTGGCCGCGCTCGAGCTCCTCTGCCGCCCCCCCCCCTTTCTCTTCTTAGAACAGCGGGGAGCGCAGGGGGGTAGCCGTGGCCCCAAGGAGCGTGGGCAGAAAAGCGCCGCCGCTCTGCCCCGGGCTGGGGTAATCAGGACTTCTTTCTTCAAGAGCCAGTCTCGCCTCTTTCGGAGGCTGCGGTTCTCCAGATCCGCCCTTCGCTGGCGGCGCGCGGGGGACGCACGAGAAAAAAAAGGCTCGCTCCAAGAGACCGCTGTGGAGCAGGAACTTTCGGTTTTCCTCCTTTCTTCCAACCCACGAGTAGGTAAGGGTCGTCTGCTTCCTGGTTTTGTCTCAAGCTTCTTCCCAGGAAAAAAAGGGGGGGTGGGGAGAAAGCGTCCAGATATTCAGCTTAATTCCCAAAGAGCTGCAGAGGCTTCCTCCGAGTCCGATTAGAAAGCCGAGGTCTGGAAATCCCACGCGCGAGGCGATAATCCCGGGCCCCAGCGGCGCGCGCGCAGGGACGCCCGGCGGCGGCGAGTGTGCGCGGCGCGCCCTGCGGCTCAGGCCCGTGTCACTCGGCAGCAGCGGTCGCCCCGGGAGCGTCCCGGACTCGGGTCTCCTGCGTCCCCGCGGAGACACGCGTCTTTCCGAAGAGCCCAGCCGGTGCCATCCAAGTAAACAGCGCGGGATCCGAGCGCAGGGTGGCGGGTGGCGGGGGGCGAGCGGAGGCTCCGCGCCGCGGCTGCGCGTCCTGTGCGCGCTCGGCCGGGCCGCTCTTCGCGGGTGCGCGCCGAGGTCTGCGCTCGCCGGCGCCGGCTGCCCTTATATCCAGCCGGCCGCCCGCATGGCTAATGAGATGCAAATGAGCAGCCCCCCAATCTGGCGAGAGCTGTCACAAAGGAGCCACTTTTCCAAACCCTCCTCTCAATGGATCGCCAAATGGTCAGTGAGCTGTAAAATGTGCAACCTCCTCCCCGCCCCCACACCTCCCCGCCCCCGGCCCTCCCCTGCCCCCGCCCCCAGCCCCCCGCCTTCCTCCGCACCACACAAAACGCGCTCATTTACATTCCTGCAAAATGTTCGCGGCGAGAATCCCCTGCGCTCCCGAGGCGGGGTCCACGGCTCGGGCCCCTCGGCTCTCCCGCCGGCCACCGGCTCGCGGAGCCCCGCGGGGACGCGCGGGGACGCGCGGGGGCGGCGCTGAGCCTTCGGCCCCGCCGAGGGCCGCCCTCCTGGAGCTGCCGGACGCGGCCTGGGGACACCCTCCCGGCCGACGCGGCGTCTGCCCGCGGTCGTCCCGCTCGGGCCGTGCCTCGGGGTCTGGGGCGCGGGGCCGCCGCTTCTCCAGGGCAGCCCCTTTCTCAGGACGGGCCCTCGCGGGCGGGGGCCGGGAGCTTGGTAGGAAAGGGGCGGGCGCAAGCAGCGGGCAGGCGGCGGTGAGCGCGGCGGCAGTTTCGGGAAGTTTGGGAAGGTCTGGCATCGAGGAGCCACCCGGCCGAGGACGGCGACTCTGCGTCTGGAAGCGCAGAGCACGCACGCAGGGCAGAGCTGAGGCGAGCGCGGCGTCCCCCGGGACCCCGGGACCCCGGAGTCCCCGCGCCCGCTGCGTCTCCGCACCAGTCGGAGGCCGCTGGTGGGGGCGGGGTCTGGGTAGCGCTACGCCTCCCCCGCCCCAAGCTGGGAGATCCTGACGCCTCAAACTAGTCCCCCTCACCCCCGCCCCGCATGCGCGCGCACGCACACACATACATACACACACACACACACACACTCACACACACACACACACACACACACACACACACACACGTGTACGTCCTTCCCGGAGCGATTCTCGGCCACAGGCACCTTTCCCGGGTGTCCAGCCCCTCTCTCCTGGGTATTCCCCCCTCGGCCTCCCTCCGCTTGGTAAAAAGTGAGTTTGGTGTGTGTCGTTCGCGTGGCTGTCATTAAGGCAGTCTGTTATTGTGCGAGGCTGAATCAGTGGCTCTTTGTGCGCTCAGCTGTATGGTAATGCAGACCGCACCTGCTCCCCGCACAATGCCGAGAGAAAGAGCTCCCCTCCGCGCGCGCCGCGGCCTCTGCAACAATGTCCGGCACATGTTCTAAAGACCCTCCAGCCCGGCCCCCCCCAACCCGAAATCTTTACACAACCATCACCTTATTAGGGTTTTACACGTCCATCAGACACTAGAACTTTTGTTTTCATTTTTTTAAAGGGAAATGAGTTTATTGGGAGGGCTGAGAACACACGTAACACACAATGAGTTATCTAAATTGCTCTCATGCTTGTGCGCTCAATGCAGAATTAAGGTGGGGCATGGACTCCTACTCTGGCATCCAGCTTTCTGCTAGGCACACTTCGAGGCCTTTTCCCCAGCCCCCTCCTCTCCCTCCCGCCCCCAGCACCTATGGCAGGTTTATCAGGACGGAAGGTGTGAATGTGGGAGTAAATGTCACTTGGTTTGTGACACAGCCCCAGGGTGCCTGGCCACAATGTCCTCTCTGCAGGTGTGCTACAGCCACCTTATTGGTGGGAACCCACACTGTCCTGGCAAAAATGTGACTTTCATTGCAGCAGGTGTGGAGATCACAAAGTACTGTTTAATGCGCAGGAAGAGGGAAATACCAAGTAAAACCACTGGAAACAACAACCTAAAAATCACTTGGGGAACTCAACCGTGGCCATCCCTCTGGCTGTTAGGCAATCACAACTGTGTTTCTTTGGCTCCAGAATACCTGTCAAGTTTCTAGATTGACCCATCTGCACACTTCAGGTTTTCCACTGCTGCCTCATCGAAAAGCAAAGAATTAGTCGAAAGTAATGTACGTGTAAGGGTGAGGTGAGAAAGGCAGGCTTGGACCCCACCAGAACCCCCTACTGTTTGGTTCAGAACAAACGGGGACTTCAAAGATGCTGCACCACCAGGGTGGTGGCAATCCCAGAGTGGCCACCCTTTGCAGACTTTGTAAGGACGTGCTACATCCCCACAGGCCTGGGTCAGCACGAACCCTAATTTAATCTTGCCACCTAGTGTCAGCATCCTTTTCTCACTACATCCATGTTTCCTCTGAAAGCTGATTTCTGAGAACTTTGCTCTCTCTACAGCATAGAAGTTGGTGTGGGGGGGGGGGTGTGTGAGAGGGTTCTAGGAGCGGGGGAGACACAAAGGAAGAAAGGAATGTGAGCTCTAAATCCTCTGTGCCTCTGAGTCTAAGAGTAGATTTCAGTAAGAAATGAAATTTCAGGAACCTTTTAATTAGAAAATGGAAGTGGGAAACAGTCTCGTTTGAATGCCTGTTTAGAAAACTGGAAATAAAAAGTTCCACGCGCAAGGGCTTAAACCTTGGGGGGAAAAGACTTGCCCCAAATCTTTAACAAACCCCCGTCAGTATCAAGTATTTGTTAAATTGACGTGGCACAGATTTCTCGATTACAGCGGCAAAGCGGAACTGAAAGGCATCGTAAAATCCATCAGAATCCTGCCCAAAGCGTTCATTCTTTTCCAACTTAATTTATGCCACGCGATTCTGTATTGGGGAAATCAAGCAGAAAGCCCTTTTCTTCTCTTTCCTCCTCCTCCTGTTTTCCCTCTTCTTTCTTTTTCCTCCTCTCTCCCCTCCTTCCTCCTCCTCCTCCTCCTTCTTCTTCTTGTTCTTCTTCTTCTTCTCTCTCCCTCTCCCCCCACCTCACGCTGGTCCCTCTCCCAATCTCCCTTTCAAAGCTGAGCTAACGGGAGACTGTTTAACTTCTGTGTTTCTGTAGGGGCCTGTTGTAGTTTAACTCCTGCACACCAGTAGCTGAGATGAACAAAGGAGAGACTCGAGGTCCAACTATTCATCCTTTCTTTGCACTTTAATTTTCATTGATTGGGAAGACAAGGGGAGCCCTTAGGGATTCAGGCTGAAGGGGGATGACACGCCTTTAGACGCCATCAGCCCCCTAGCCAGCCATCTGCTCCGAACCAAATGGCGTTTTTTCACTCCCCTAACTGCATGTCTCTATACTCCCGCAATGAAGCACTCTGAACCCCCTAAATGCGGGAGGAAGCTTCAGCGAGACTATGTTAGATAGACTCGCCCCCATGCGGCCCTGCTGGCCAGACTCCCTCCTCCCTGCACACCATAAATCCTCACCTTGCTCATTAGGAAAAAGCAGGAAACTTTCTTTTAAATACTTTTTGATTTCTCAGCAAATTTACTGTACAAAGTGAGACTCATTAGGGCTTAGAAGGCACCTAATCCATCAGACACAGGAGAGGACAGAGAGATTTGCTGCCTGGTGGTGGTGTTTTATTTTTGCCAGGCATGCATAGCTCATAGCCTGAATAACCTAGTGGTTAGGGTAGGCTCAGGTTATATGATCAGAACCATGGCCACATCAGCTAATTTCCCTGTTTACTGGAGACCCTGATTATTTTCCCTCCATTTTATTAGGCTGCTTGGGAAAAAAGGCTCGCATTTTATCAAATTAAATATGCCCACCTCAGTACTGGTGTGACCAAATACTGTGGACTCCCAAAACTGTCTCAGTCCCCTTTTGCCCAAAGAAAGGTTCTATTCTCAAGGTGTGTGTGTGGTGGTGGCTGTGAGGAGAGGAAGGAGGGTCTGGGCAGATTGCAAAAAACAATGCCCAGAATAGGCTCCAGGGTCTAAGCCAGCCACAGGTTCAGTTTTCTGTATAAACAAGTCTGGAGACTGGAGTGATGTTTGTGTTTTCTTAGACCAACTGAATACTGTATACCCAACAGAGAGGTTCTCTTATTCCTGAGAAGAATTAGCGTCCTTGTTCAGAACAACAAAATAAAAAAACTTCCAAGCAGCAAATCTGGTGTTGATCAAACATGCCAGGTTACCAGGAGGAGGAGGAGGAGGAGGAGGAGGGGACCTAAAGCGTGTTTATTAATTAGTATCACCTCCCCCACCAACACATCCCGCTGCCCCTTCTCGACAGCCACAGTTTGTGTATCTTTTTTTTTTTTTCTTTTCACCCATACAATGCTATTACAACACCTACTGTATTCCCTATGCTCCACCTTTCATCCCGCGACTTATTCCACAAATGGAAGCCTGTACCTCCCACAGCAGTTTCGGAATCACAAAGTGGTTAAAATAGAGGAATTGACCAACTTGCTGTGAAGATACAGATCCCTTCAGTAAGCCCTGGGTCTGTGTGGTAGAGCTGTTAGGGACACTTACTTCTTACTTCTTAAGGCTGTCTCAGGGACTGAATCCCAGAGACTCTCGAACATCTATTTACAAGACACACACTGACCCCAATGCATACACAGATTTGTTTAGACTTGATTGAGTCCTGTGTGGATCTCTGTCTCGTTGAAGATACATTCTGACCTCAGCCACCCATTCATGCCCGGCAGGGAGAAAGAAGGGGAGGGGTGCGCAGGGCTAGCGCACACTTACACTGGAGGCTTCCCTGTTGCTGGAGAATCGACGACACAGCAAACCCAGCGAGGCCCTTCTGACCTCCTTGGCTGCAGCCCCTCATAGCAGAGAGAGCCCCACGGACAACGAGGACAGTGACTTTGGGGCGGCAGGTTCACGGTGGGGGGGGGGGGGGGGCAGGAAGACAGGGCCCGGCCGGAGAAGCAATGGTCCTGACAGTTTCTGCTAAAGCTAACCCTGCCCAGCGAGACCCTGTAAGTGACACGGTGGCCCAGCTCCCCGGTGGGGCAGGGTCATGGCGTGTCATATAACCTTCCTTTTTTAACGGGAGCGGCGGCCGTGGAGCCGAAAGGAAGGCCTGTCCCGGTCCCACGTGGCTCCGCGTGGTTGTCGCGGTGTGGCGCCCGGGGGACACCCCACCTCCGCGGGGGCAGGGGCGGCGGCGGCGGAGGCCGCAGGTCCGCAGCAAGTTGCAAAGGCATGTGCTGATTTGCATGAGAAAGGGCGAGTCGCGTGCTCAGCTGGCGGCCCCGGCGCAGATGACGGGTCCCCACCCCCCGCGCCGCTCCCCCCCCACCCCCCCCGTCCCGGGCCTCGGCCGCCGCTTCCCGAACCCGCGGATCATCTGCTCGCGCCGTCCCGCGCTCATCTCCATGACAAAGCGCGTGTTTACCTGGCGCGGCACCGGCGGGCACGCCTTTGTCCCGGATCGGGTGACCGCGCAGCTGCTCCCGCCGCCGCGCGCCCGCCCCGAGCGGCCCCTCGGAACTTTGCTGCGATTGAGCGCGTCGGGGCCGGGCGGGGGGCGTGGGGCGGAGGCCGCTGCGGCGCGGGAGGGGCTGTGCCGGACTCTGGAGCAATGCCGGAGGGCTTCCCAGAGGTGGTGGCGGCGCCCGGCCGGGCGCTCGCTCGGATAGGTGTCTTCGATGGGTTGCCAGGGCCAGGGGGAAAAGGGTGGCGCAGCACCACCCCGAGGACCCGGGTCGGCTTCCGGACGGTCCCACGCCAGCCGCGAGGCCGCGGCCCGGGAGAGGCCCCTGCGGCGGTCCTGCGCCCGGCTTGCGGCGCGCCCTTTGTGCGCCCCTGCAGGGGTGCGGCCCCTGGGAGGCCAGACCTGAACACCGGGAGGCAGGCCGCTCCCTGTCACCTGCAGGAATGCTCGGCCCCGGGTCCAGGCGTCGCACCTGGAAACTGCAGCCTCCGACGTGGCAGACAATGAGGAAGGGAAGAAAAGGCGTCGAGGGGCGCCGCTAGGCCGGGCCTTTCCCCAGGCCCTACTCTCCCAGGACGCGCCCCCGCCCGGTGAGGTCGCGGGCACCTGTCGCCTGGTCCCCGGGGCGGCCCGTCAATCACCCGCCGGCGGGGCGGGGGCGCGCGGGGGCTGCGGCCCTGTGCCCGGAGGCTCTCAAACAGAGTCGCCCGGAAACGTGGCTTGGCCCGGGGCCCTCCCCACGGAGGGTCCCCGCCGGACCCGCGCAGCCCGGAGCCGCGGCGGAGGAGCCCTGGGTGAGGCGAAGCTTGCGAGCACGCTGTCCTTCCCTGGCCTCCCCACCTCCCCTTTTCTGTGAGCATCTGCCCGGGGAAGAACAGATGTGGGCACCTGCGGTGACAGGCCGCATATGTTCCATCCTATTCACAGGCATTCAGACGTGGTCACAATGAGCAGCCTTTGTGCGCACAGTCACTAAATATATTAATCTGCACTCCCCAGAGCACCGGGCTGTTTAATTTTTCACTAGCAATAACATCTGATCTAATCCTTAAATCGGCTCCCAAAAGCCTGCCCTCCCGCCCTCCTTTTTTTTTCTCTCTTTTTCCCCACCCCCTCTCCCGAAAAACGTGTGAAGCTATTCAACCTTCCACCTGTTGCCTGCTGAACTGGGCGTGGGTTCTTGCAACATCTGATGTTGGTTTGGGCAGGGGGTGGGCGTGGGGGTGGGGGTGAGGGGGGGGGTGGGAGCGACCTGTGTGGGGGACGCCTGTTGGGCCACATGGGCAGAGCTCAGGCATGTTTATCAGAAGGAAAATAAACACAAAGTGCAGAGTGCGGTTCCCCAAATGTTGTGCAAACAAAGAATGATAATTATTAAACAGCTTCCGAAGCAACCCAGCATACCCGTCCTGTGTATGCCCCCTTAAAAATGTACATGAAGTTCCCATTTTTCTTTTTGTTTATTAAACTCTAGTGGTTACTATAAACACCGGTCAATAGGCCACACAGCCAAAAGGTAACATAAATCTCAGATGTAAGACTTAGATTTTTTAAGCAATTTTGGTGCATGACTCTTTTATCTTAGCGTCCCTTATTCTGTTTTGATTTGTTTTCGGCCACAATGAGTCCTTTAGTGCTATTGTGGGCGTCACAATGCAGACGGACATCAGGCTGTGAATGAAGACAGAGGCAGTTTAAACAAACCAGGCTCTTTCTTTCCTTCCCGTCCATTGTAATAGGAATGGGCCTTCTGCACTGGCTGCTAGGAGACCGGCTTTTCGAAGCCCTACTCCAGTAAATGGGCTGGAGAGAAAGGGACCCCTATAAACAGCCTAAGTATTGGAGAAAAAAGAGGGGACAAATTTATGCAAATGTCTTTTCACCTTCGAATCAGCACATTTCTTGATCTCAAAATGTAATTCTTGATCTGCATCCCTTGCTTTTTGAGTTTCCTCCTTGCGCACCATTAAATTCTTAGTCTCTCCCCTTTAATCCCTCCCAGGAAACAGAATGGGGACAGCACTGGCACTCCATTAAGGTTTGCTTTCAAAATGCTATGGGAACAGTGCAGTGGCTGTTTATCAATCATTATCACTAACAACTAATGATCAATTACATTTGAACTGCTTTCAAAATGTAAGCTGCTCACTACGGGCAGGTTGGGGAGTTTGGATTGCTTTTTAGGAACAGTCACAAACTTATGCTTTCTTTTATTGGTAGTTGGAACTGTTCCTGTTTACATTAGTAGACTCATTAAAGCAAGAAATATAGCTGTTTTTAGGTTGTGAAGGGCCCAGTAGTAGTGTGTTAGGAATGAGCCACCACCACTACCTTCATTTCTCAGTAGCTAGAACTAAGTCATAGGACACCACTGAACCAGCCATAGTCAAGGCAAATGGGAAACCCATGACGGGCTTATGGAAATCACTGTTCACGGCTGGGGCTACAGGCAGACCTACTTGCCCCAAGCACATGGCAGTGAGAAGGCCACTTCATTCACTCACTTTTATTTCAGAAAGGGTTCATATAAGATTACTTTGCCTTCCTTAAATGTTTGATACAATTCACCAGTGATGTTACGTGGGTCTGGAGTTTTCTTTGTTGGAAGGTTTTTACTTAGAAATTCAATTTAACAAATAAGCGTATGGTTTAATAAATATAGGGTTACTCAGACTTTCTATTTCTTCTCAGGCTCGGTAGTTTTTATGGCTCAAGGAATTTTTTCATCTCATCGGCAGCTGTTCAAATAGTCTTCTTTTAACCTTCCAGTGTAAGTAAAATCTGTGGTCCCATCTAACGTCATTAATATGGGTGATCTCTGTCTTCTTTTTTGTGGTGATCAATATAGCTACAGGCTTATCGGTTTCATTGATCTTACCAAAGAACCAGTGTTTCACTGGATGTCTTTACTGATCTAGGCTAAATCTAGCCCGGGCCACTAGGCTTGCTTCTCTTCCTTCAAGAATCTCCATCCTCCACTTCCTGTTGTCTACTGTCTGAAAATAATCATTCCATATACTTTGTCTAGATTTCTGGTTGTTTAAAGTGGAAGGACAAGGGGCGCCTGAGTGGCTCAGTCGGTTAAGCGTCCAAATTCGGCTCAGGTCGTGATCTCATGGTTCGTGGGTTCGAGCCCCGCGTCAGGCTCTGTGCTGACAGCTCAGAGCCTGGGGACTGTTTCAGATTCTGTGTCTCCCTCTCTCTCTGACCCTCCCTTGCTCATGCTGTCTCTCTCTCAGAAATAAATAAAACATTAAAAAAATTTTAAAATAAAATGGAAGGACAAGTTCTGTAGGAATTATTCCTTCATGGGCAGAAGCTGAAACAGGATACTTTCAGGGGCAAATAACAGAAAATCCTAATTCAATACTCTTAACCGTAAGGAAAGGAGATCATCAAATAGAATTAGGAGGTAGTCTTAGTGTTAGTTAATTTTTGGCTTAACCATTATCATCCAGGAACAAGACACCCTCCATATTCCTGCTCCACGGGCCTTGGATTGACTTCAAATGTTGGTTAGCTCCCTTCCATGACTGCACGATGGCCGGTGTGGCCAAGAAGTCACAAGCAGACTTAATGATGACCAGTAGAGGAAGGTGCCCATTTTCTTTTTGTATGACACTTTTTCACAGCGCAAAAACACTTTGGCAATATTTAAGGTGGATTAACCATATAGCAGTGAGTATACTGTTATGGTTATGGCTTTTTTCTTTCCCAATTTTTGGATGGTGAACTATTACTAAAATAAAACCACATCAACCCATGTGGTTGTGTTCAAAGAAATTCAGTTCAGCATTCAAATAAAATTAAAACTAACTCTAATAAATTTCAAGGGCTGATTGTTACCAAGAGAAACCTACCCTAATCCCACCCACCCTTCCTGATCTTCTCTTTCTCAGTTGATGTGAATGAAGTCTTTCCCTTCAGCGTTCGACTCTCCCTTAATTCTCTTCTCCCTACTTTCAATCTACGGTTTATTTTTTTCTTCTTTTCTTTCCTTCCCTATTTTTTTCTTTTATGTAAATTTGCCATCCTGTTTTTAGGTTCTCCCCACAATTCATGTCTGATGTGCGCGATAGGGCATAGGTGAGCATCTAGGTGTGGTGTCCAGCAGGAGGTGGGGGAAGGACCTGAATAATCACATGTAGCTTTTTTGCTTCTGTTATGCTGATTCCCATGTACGACTTTTCCTCTAGTGTCCTGGGAAGCGGGCTGCAAAAGAATCTTTGGCTTCTCCCGGTCCTTCACTATTGTTCACCGTAGTTGTAAAAATTTTAACACCTATAGGATTTAGAAAGATTTGAGTTTGAATAACAATTGTGCCACTCACCACCACTTGTACTGGTTACATAACTCTTTAAAACCTAAATTCAAATGTTTTTCCTTTTACCAAAGTAATACAGTTACAGATTGTAAAATTCAAGCAGTATTTCTAGATTTATGACAAAAAATAGCAATTGCCTACACCAAGCATTCCCACTTTCAATTCCTTCCTCTAACTTAACTCTTAGCTATTGCTTTTTAAAATTTACTCTCTATTTCTTTTTTTTTAATGTTTATTTTTGAGAAAGAGAAAGAAAGAGATGGGGGAGAGAGAGAGAGAGAGAGAGAGAGAGAGAGAGAGATAGAGAAAGAGAAAGAGAAAGAGAATGAGCAGGGGAGGGGCAGAGAGAGAGGGAGACACAGAATCCAAAGCAGGCTCCAGGCTCTGAGCTGTCAGCATGGAGCCTGACTCAGGGCTTAAATCCCACAGACTGTGAGATCATGACCTGAGCTGAAGTTGGATGCTTAACCAACTGAGCCACCCAGGCGCACCCCTCCTTTTTTTTTTTTTTTATGTTTACTCTCCTATTTCTTATAAAAGAGTCTCTAATGCTATGTCTGTCTTTTCCCTTGCATGTACTGACTATGGACTTCCCAGCTCTAGCAGATGAAGATGTAACTCTTCCACTGGATTTCTCAGACACACACGTTTATGAACACATGTAAGATTGCCTCTCATTTTTTCAAAAATTATAGCACCCTTTTATATTAAATTTACCATTCTGTATTTACCTTATCGAAGCTAGGTACCATGCCCTTCTGATTTCCAATCCTTTAAATGTGACCTTTTTAATTTTCTCTATGGAAACTTTTAAAGATCTTTTCTTTATCCCTAGTGTCCTGAAATTTCATGATATACCTTAGTGTGGATCATCTCGGGTTTGTTGTGCTGGGCAGTTGGCAATCCTTTTCAGTATAAAAACATGTCTTTTACATCTGGGAAGTTTTCTTGAATTATTTCTTGAGTATTTCCTCCTCTTCATTTTCTGTTCTCTTTCTTGTAATTCCTATTTTTCACATGTCAAACTTCAATCTTCTAATTTTCTTATGTTTTGTCTTTCTCCATCTTTTCTTCTTTTCTAATATCTGTGAGATATCATCGGATTTATCTTCTAACTTTAAACTTTTTAAATTTATCATGGCTTTTATAATTTTCAAGAGCTCTTATTTTTTAAATGTTCTTTTATATACCCCTCTCTGTTTATTTCACGGATAATCTTCAGAGATTGCAGAGGTAATGTTTTTTATAATATTTGTCTTCTTTCTAGTTTTTTTTCCTTCCTTTTTTTTTTTTTTTGTAACTTTAAACTTTTTAAATTTATCATGGCTTTTATAATTTTCAAGAGCTCTTATTTTTTAAATGTTCTTTTATATACCCCTCTCTGTTTATTTCACGGATAATCTTCAGAGATTGCAGAGGTAATGTTTTTTATAATATTTGTCTTCTTTCTAGTTTTTTTTCCTTCCTTTTTTTTTTTGTCTTCCTCAAATGTCTGTCAATCCTTGGTCATAGGTGTATATTTCAGAGAGAGGCAGACGTGCTTATTGGAAGGTCTGTGAGACAGATGAAGACTGCCAAGTGGTGGAATTCACTTAAGGCAGTTTGAGGCGCTTTGGTTGGCCTGTCACCCTCGGCCTCCACAGTCTGGGGCCGCACAGACTACAGATGGTGTCTCTGCTTGACCTTTGCACCATCCAGACTCCGTTTGTTTCCTCGGTTGGCTCCTTCTGACCTTCCTCTTCTAATTCTGAGATCCCACTTCCTTCTAGGCTTAGTTTACCCCTTATCTCCTTGCTGCCTTCTTCATCCAGGGTATAAACTTTACACAATGTTTCACTTGTTCCCTAATATTTAATGTATGTTAATTTGTCTTCCCAACCACAATGTGTGTTCCTTAAGATGAGAGACCACTTCACATCCTGCTTGGCGTGGTACCCAACCAGCAGTAGCTGCTGAGCATCGGTGATTTTACTGAAAAAAAAAAAAAAATTGTTAAGTCAATCAGAAAGGAAAGCCTTGTGTGCCGAGTGGAGAGATTCCTTCTCAAATTTGATGCATACATGTGGTGTCACTGCAATTTGGTAATGCTTCTGAGCGCTTGATCTGTCAAGTGCTTTGCAGGAGACTCTGAAGAGAGCAATATTTGATCACTTTACCTCCGCTGAAGCCTCCTGTTCCCTGGGGTTTACAGAAGCCCTACCAGACACGTTGTGTGTACAGACAGGTTTTGAGATGTGGCTTATATAATTAGGTATTATTAATAATTTTACTTTTTCAGTAATTTACCTAAAAATAAATTAGATTGGTTTAAAGGCTAATCTTCTGCCATCACACTTGGCCACTGAAACATTCTCTTGGCTGTAGAGAAAAGGGTGGCCTTGCAGCTAGAGGAGTGGACACTGGGTAGAATCTGGACTGCCTGACATCTGAACCTAAGGAAGCATGTCCTGACCATGAACTTTACTGATCTTAAAATGGTTTTCGAAGTAAGGTGGATATGGTGGCTTATACGCAACGTCCAAATCCCTTAACATGAGATGGAGACATTGCACGACCAGGTGGTCCTGTTCGCCGTCCAGGTTTATGCCCTCCACCCCTCATGTATACGTCACAGTCAGTGAAACTCCTCTAAAGCCTCCTGCTTCTGCACTGTCCTCGCTTCTCCCCATAAATCTCACTCCCTTCGGACCAGAAAACCTGCCCAGTAAAAATATTCGGACTCGAGGGCAATTATGGTCATCATCATCACGGGCAGCAACACCAACAAAATGGCTAAAACGTACTCAGTGCTTCCATGGGTTGAGTGCTCTGCTATATTCCTTTCTTAATTATTTGTTTTTTAAGTTTATTTATTTTGAGAGAACGAGAGGGGCAAGGGCAGAGAGGGAGAATCCCACGCAGGCTCCACACGGTGGGGATCATCGTCCGGAACTGTGATACCAAGACCTGAGCAGAAATGAAGGGTCAGACAGACACCCAGGTGCCCCTCTGCTCTATTCGTCGTAAGCACTGCCTGGGAAGCACCCTGTTGTCCTGACTAAAGAGTTGACGAAGCTGAGCGTACAGAGGTTAAAGAAACAAACAACAACAACAAAACTTGCCCAGGATCACACCCCCGATTCTGTATCCCCAAACCCTTTCCCCATACCCAGCGCGTAAGTGGGCATGTTCAGAGATGGTAACACAGGTATGACCCGCTTTCCCAAAGTGTGTCACTCTCCTCCGTCCGCGCCTGCGTCCGCTGGCCCAGAGGAATCAGGAGAGGATTTCGCTTGGGAGGGAAAAGCCACCGCGGCACCGGCGCCCGTCTTCCTGAGAGCGGAGTGGCGTGCTCTCCGCTTTGCACCGGCTGGACTCAGAAACGGATTCGCCGAGCGCTCTGCTTTCCGACGGCGCGGGAACCTCCGAGAGCCTCTCGCGGCAGCCGCGCTTCAGGCGAGCCTGACCCTCTCCCGGGCCGGCCACCTGGGCGCCCGAAAACTGGCGCCAGGGGCTCCAGGTAGCTGTCGGTCCTCGCAGCAAGCAGGGCGAACGAGCCCGGGCAGGCCAGCAGCACGCCGCGCTCGCGCAGGCGGCGCAGCCGCGGGTGGAAGCGGGGAGAGAGGCGGTGCCCTGCTGACGCCCGCGGCCCCTCGTGACCCCGGCTTAGGAAGCAGGAGCGGTTTCCAAAGCAACAGGGCTGGCGCCTGCGCAGCTCGCTTCCCCGGCGCCTGGGGGCTGGGGGCGGGGGAACCCGGCCGCGCAGGCCCCGCCCCCCGCGCAGGGCGGTCCCGCGAGCGGAAGCGCTCGGGGCGGAAGCGGAAGTGCGCGGACAGCTGCGGCGGGGCCGAGGGCTGTGCGGGAGAGTGTCTGCTGTGCTGGCGCATCTCTAGGTAGGGCCGGGCCTGCCGGGCCAGCGCCGTCCCGACCGCCCCCCGCCTGCCGGGCTCGGCTGTGCTCGCCGCGCTTGCGGCTCTGCGCCGTCGCTGCCGCCCCGGCCGTGAGCCCCGTCGCGGGTCCCTGCGCCCGGGTCCGAGTCCTCCGGGGACCTGGGACTCGCCGCCCACTGCCTTTCCCCTCCTGGGCCTCTCCATCCCTGTCACCTCACTCCCTGATCCCTCACAGCTGTGCCCTTGCTTCCTCCTCTTTAGTGTCATCCTGACCACCCCACCCCCCCTCCGAGAGAGAGGTGTCCCGATTCCGGTCCACTCACCCCGGCTACCCGGCCGCACAACTGGTTTGGTCGCCCCCGGAGAGGCGTTCTCTGATCTCTGCAGTCGCGTCTCAAAACCTGTGTGCCTTTCGCCCCAGGCATGTCTGGGCTGTTCTAAGCCGGGGCTCCAGCACCTGGCAAGTGCTAGGTCCTTACAGAAAGAAAGATGAAAAGGTAGCCGGCTAGTGTCGGGGTAGCTCAGAGGACCATTTGTCTAAGGCGGCCAAGGAGGGGCCGGGAAGTTTCTTTGCAGGAAGGGGCTATTTGAGATGAGTTTTAAAGAAGTAGGAGTTTGGAGGTGAAAGAGGAGCAAGAGGCCGTTCGTCCCTGCAGAGGAAACCATGTTTGATAGAGTTGAGAAAAGTTACATAGCTGATTAGAGACGGGGAATGGCAGGAAGGTACAGAGAATTAGGGGCAAGGAAGCCAAGTGGTCAGATGTCATTACTAAGGCAGCCTGGCAGGTGTATGATGATGGTGTGGGCGATCGCACATCATGAGAACAGGGCTTCTGCAGTTGTGCAGGAGGGAAGTTTTAAAACCCCAAACCCGAAAATGGCAGTGGAGAGAACTTGGAGTTGAGTTGGATGCGAAAGGCATGAGATGTCGGTATTTCTAATGACCCAGGTTTTTGGCTTGACATTTGAGATGATTCAGGGAGTGAGAAATGGCTTGGGGAACACATTTGGAGCACCAGGCTCCTGACTGCTCGCCTCCCAAGTGTATCAAGTTGTTTGGTCTGGAACTGTATTTCACGGTGGTTCCTCGATCTTGTCCTTGGTCTCTGTCGTTTGTGGCCTCACAGCTGCGTGTGCTCAATGACCTGCCCATGCTTGGGCCTTGCTGTCAGGAGCTACCCAGTGTGCACCAGCACAGCCTTCACACGTTCTCTGTGTTTCGATCTCTTCATCACCCTGTCCCTTGCCGTCCCTGAGTTCTGCCATAGTGCTCCTCCCTGCCCTGATGGTTCCTCTGGTCTTAGAACTGCGCTGGTGCCTTCCTTACCCACTGTGTTCGGGAAGCGCGCTGACAGCACCACAGCTGAGCCAAGTCCCTCACTGCCCATCTCTCCACACCCCTCTCACCTACCTTATGTCATTTCTGAATCCCTAATCTCCCAGACCTATGGCACCCTCTGGTCACTTCTTTCCTGCAGACTGAGAAAACTGAAGGAGGTGGCATCTGAGGTCCTGCGCCATCCCTGAGCCTTAACCTGGGTGTCATTTATGGGGTAGATTTACTGTGAAGCTAATGAAGGTCAGGCCTCAGGGTCCTTCACTATCATGAGCTCCTTGCAAGGCACCGGGAAAGGCCTCAGTGGACTTGTGTTTATAATTTTGTGTTTTTTATAAAGAAGGACCCCAACTCTGTAGGCTTCAGGCCCTACACCACTCGGATCCCTGTGAAACTTGCGATTTGTCACATCCTACTGTCTTGGTGTTTGCATTCTTGTCCTTCAGATGTTGCCCTTCATGTGTGTGCTTCTTACTGGGGCTTGGAGAGAACATAGGAGTGGGTGGAGCCCAGTTCCTGCCGTAACCGGACTTTAATTTGCTCTCTGTCGGGGAGGGGGATGCCGGAAGTTGGGATCTGAGTGCCTTTGGCAGAACCTTTGCAATGGTGTAGTTGCATGGATTGATTTATTTCCCTGCTGCGTTGCCACTTTTTTCAAGAAAAAGTTAATGGCGAGAAGTCTGCTTTACTTGAGGTCATAAAAGCAATTCTTATTTCTATGGAAGAAGCTACAGCAATACATTGGAGAATCATTCAGAAGAATTAATTGCATCCTTTCTTTTATTAGTGTGAAAGTGAGGTAACCCTAATGCTATAAATTGTTTTTATAAAACTTCATAGTTGGGGCGCCTGGGTGGCTTAGTCGGTTAAGCGTCCGACTTTCGCTTAGGTCATGATCTCGCGGTTCGTGGGTTCGAGCCCCGCGTCGGGCTCTGTGCTGACTGCCAGCTCAGAGCCTGGAGCCTGTTTCAGTCTGTGACTCCCTCTCTCTCTGACCCTCCCCTGCTCACGCTGTCTCTCTCTCTCTCTCCCTCTCTCTCTCCTAGAAATAAATAAAAAATATTAAAAAAAAAAAAAAGAAAAGAAAAGAAAAGAAAGCCTGGCAGTGTGCACACGTGTCAAAATGCACCATCCAGTGCACTTACTCTAAAAGCCCCACAGCAGACATCTCTAGTCCCACGGGCACACGATCCGCTCGTTCAGGGTTGTGAAAGGCCTGCTGTACCAGCAGAGAAGGAAAGAGAACTGGTGCTGGACAGCAGCCACCAGCGTGTGCTGCCTTAGGGCACCTGCCTGATAAAGCCGAGATTTGAACCCATCCCAGCCTCCAAAGCTTGTGTACCTTTCACTAAGCCACGGCCCCACCTAACTGTGGCACCTGAGTGGTCTGGTTGCTGCGGGCTCCAGAGCTGCAGACCACATCGCTCACTGCAGAATTGCCCGGTGGGTGTCCTTAGTCCAGAGAGCTCTCCTTCCTGAAGGTTCTCCCCGTCATAAGGGAATGAACAGAATGATCAGGACTGAAGGAGCAACCAGAACACTGTGCCTTTCCCTAACCCACTGCAGCTTGACAGGCCCCTTGAAGGTCAAGGACACACGATGTGACAACCACTGTCACTGAGCACAGGTGAAGATGCAGGTACGCCTGCACAAATTTATGCTTCATTTATCCAAAACTCAGGGTAAGAATCCAATATAAACTCATGAGTTAGAGCTAAAACAATTTATTCGTTGGAGACTCTTCAAGCTCTTATTTATCACCTATGGACTATTTCTCTATGCAGTTCTAACAAGAAACTTCTATATCCACAGTAGAGAAACATACGGTAAGGACATCTGAGGCAGGCACCGACAGCAGCAGGAACTGTTGAGGGCTGACAAGGGGACAGCAGAACAGGAAAACTAAAAACAACCTGAAAGATACAAAAACTCCTTACAAATAACAGGGGAAAAGCTTCCCACGCCTCAGCAACTTCTAACAGTGTTTACATCACAACTAACAAGTTACGTTTTAAATGTTTGAGATCATTAAAGAAAGTTTATACTATCCAGAACATTCTACTAAGAAAGCAGAGAAATAATATATTTTAGGAAGATTGCCATCCTAAATGGGAGATTTTAATGTTTAATGGGCCAAAACCCAGAACTAAACTATCCAGAAAACTCCACTGTTTCAAACAGTTACTTTCCTCTCGTCCTGTTGGCAATGGTTTGAATATAAATGACTTGAAGATAACTTCACAATACTCTGGGCTAAAGCGCTGATGGGAACGGCAGTCCGGCTGCACAGTGTCATGGAACCTCGCGTGTCCCTGCAGGACTCTGCAGCCAGACAGTCAAACTGACAGACCTGAGGATTTGGTCCACCTTACAGGAAAGGTTCTACAGTAAAAGCAGTGGATTCCCTCTCACTGAGCAGTATTCGTTTATAAAGAAAAGGGTGCTCAGGAGCTGGTTTTCTTGGTTGGCAATGTCTGACTGAAGACAAAATATTTAATCTCTTCGTGTATCACTGATTCCCTTTTTTGCACAAATTTAAATAATGATTTACCTCTCAATTTGATAGATTTTAAACTACTACCACAAAATCCTTTCAACAGATCTTACCTTATATAAGTAATTTAAACCTTAAATAACATGTTTTTGGTCTCTGAAGGTTTTTCCAACATCACCTTACAAAGAAAAATGTGTAAGAGCAAATTAAAAAGTTACTTATACTTACTATGAAGTTTTTTTTTTTTTTAATGTTTTATTTTTATTTCTAGGAGAGAGAGAGGGAGAGAGAGAGAGAGACAGCGTGAGCAGGGGAGGGTCAGAGAGAGAGGGAGTCACAGACTGAAACAGGCTCCAGGCTCTGAGCTGGCAGTCAGCACAGAGCCCGATGCGGGGCTCGAACCGCGAGATCATGACCTAAGCGAAAGTCGGACGCCCAACCGACTAAGCCACCCAGGCGCCCCAGGCTTTCTTTTCTGATGGACCCTGTGCCTTTCACTCCCTCTCAGGGCTTGTATCTTAGTGACTTTGTCTTATCCATTGCTGCGTCCACAGCTGCTAGCACAGGGTCTGGAGTACAGTAAACACCAGATGAATATTTCCTGAGCAAGTATGGGAACTTAGAACTCCTGCCCTTGGTATGTATGGGGCCAGAAGAGGGTCTCTTCCTCCATTGTCTTTGCAATGGGAATTAGGACCCTGCGTCCTTCCAGTGTTAGGGTTTTTCCAGAATAGGTGTTTGGATACTGGGCAGCTAGAGCCACCAGTGCCTGCCAGGGCCCCCCCCATTTATCTCCACTTTTGCCTGTCTCCATCCTTTCTCCATGACGTCAGGTAAGTGTTTCTAAAATGTACTTGCTTAGGAGGCTTGAACGATATCTAATCTCCCTTTGAGATGAAGTGCAGATGCATGTGTGTGGCTAACAAGCCCCTGTGTTGTCTGGCCCTGACTGCAGCCTCATCTCCTCTCCTTCTTTTAAATCAGAGTTCTAGCCACACTGAGAGGTTGGTTGTTTCCGCCCCCCCCCCCCATTTTCCATGTTTGAGGAACACATAGTATAAGTAGCATCGCAGGTTAAACTGCTTAATAGAACACATATTTTAAACACCTTAGAACCACCCATTTACTGGTCAGAAAAAAAAAAGATATCTTACGAACTTTAAAACATTTTCAATCTTTTTACTCTTGTGCCTCCTGCCTGCCCACTGTCTCATCTCCATCTGGTGCACCTGTCTTTCCTGCCTTTCATCAAGTCTCACTTCTAGTGCCCGTGCTCAGGACAGCCATTGTGAGTCCTGGATCTGGCTAGGGTCTTCCTGCTGAGTGTCCCCTGGCTCTGTGCCATTTCTCTGGCCTAGAGCTATGCCCCAGTGACTGTTGCTGGTTGAATGTTTTCCTGATGAAGTATAAGCCTCTGGAGGGCAGGACCCCTGTCTCTTGTTGGTAGCGATGGTCTGCTGTAGTGAGTGACCTAAGGTGCTTGCTGAAGGAGCTAATCAGATGTGTGTTCAGACAAGACCCTTTGGTATTGTTGAGGAAACTAAGTATTAATGAGTGGCAGCCACATATGATACCCTGTTGAAGAAAAAAGGACCAGTATGTGTGTTTACTTGACTCAGCAGTTTCCGTCCAAGATTTGTCCCAAGGGAATGCTCAGAAATGTGCTCAAAGATTTATATACACAGATGGGGTTCACTTTCTTATTTATGGCATTGTGCATCCATTGAAAGTAACACTACAGCAGAAGGTTAACACAGTGATTTAGAAATATATTCTTGATAAATTAAGACAAAAAAGTAGATTACAGAAAAGTATCCCAATTTTTCAAAACAATGAGTAATAACAAAAAAAGTCTAGAAATATGTACTCTAAAATTGTTGTAGTCATTGTCTTTGGAAAATGAGATTATGAGTAGTCTTTCCCCCCTTTGTGTATCTCTGACTTTTCTGAAAAAAATATGGCTACTTGTTAAATTAGAAACATTTTTATGAATAAATCTATCCCTGATATTAAAAAGTAAACCAACTTGTAAAAATTGTATACAGTATAAAACCTCACTAAAACTTATATTGCTTTGTTTTAAGTTTTGAGATAATTTAAGAATTTTGACTGGTGCTGTGCTGATTTTACTAACTTTAGGCAATGATGGTATGCTTTATGAATAAATTTGTAATACAAGTGAAATTGCATCACAGCGTATAAGGCAGGTCTGATTTTGCAGAAAAGAAAAATGAAGCTTGTAGAATAAAGTGAGTTGCTCAGAATTTTACTGCTCTTGGGTGGAGGTTAGAATCTGAACTCACTAGAGCCTTTCCTTTTATTGACAGTACTGTACTGCCTACGGGTCTGTCACTTCTCCCCAGGGCACGGCTCAGGGGATTGACCTATAGACCTAGCAACTGCTGAGTGCCTACATCAGCCATGCACCCGTTTTCTGGATCTTGGCACCAGTGGTCATGGCCTGACTGTGTCCTGGAGGGCCCTCCAGGACATCCCGAGTCTGGACATCTGTACCTAGACATACAGTGTACATGTGTACATCCTAATAGGCGCAGGCTTTCCATTTCTCATTTGAATAGCTTCTTAGAGATGCCGTGTGGAAGAAAAAAATGTTCTGACACTTGCTGAAAGAGTAAGGAAGGGTTTACCTAAGATGATTGCGGTAGGGTGCCCCATGAAGGGAGAGAGATGGGGCTCAGCTCTGAACACAGCAAAGGTGCCTGGGGATGGGTAGCCTGCCAGCAGAGGGAGGGGGTCTGTGCGAACTAGGCGGACAAAGCATTTGATCAGATCTTGAGGGTGGTCATGTATCAAGGGCATGAGTTTTCTCCAGACAGACTCAACAGGACTCTTGCTGAAACTGGACTCAGCCAGGACGTACATGGAAGTCCAAGGTTGAGGCCTTGTTGAGAGGAGGGCCCAGAGGGACCTGACTGAAATCTGCCCCAGGGGAGCATCCTTTCAGTAGTTTGATGAGTCCTGGGTGGAGGGCCTCTGAAGCATGGACGCCAGTGCAGGTGGCAGCCACTCATAAGTTGTAGCTTAGTTGTTCACTTGGTTTGAGCATTCATGAATATTCATAAACCCTGAACTAACCTTGTCCCATGTGCTGGTGTGGGATAGGTTTTCCTTTCACGGAGTTTTCAGTCCTTGTTCTTGCCTTGCTGTGCTGAAGCGGGTCCTTGTACGTTTCCCTTTGTAGATGAGGTTGGTAGGGAACCAGAGAAAGAAGCCCACGTCCAGCTACAAGGCGGCCCCCCTGAGGGAAGGGAGGGAACACCTAAGACTTGGAAATGAAGCAAAGAAAAAGGAGGACTGTGTGTTTTGTCACCATCGCGTGGACCATCATTTAACAGATTCACCCATGATTGTTTAGCTTTCTAACCGAATGTGCCTCTCTGAGTTTTCCAGTTATTCTGGATTAGAGCCCAGATGCTGCTGTTCCATGTTAATTTATGGGTTTTTGTCTTGTACAGATACAAATTATTTCTGTCTGATAAAAATAAACTCAAAGGTTTTGGTTTCATTGTGCTGTAGAACTACAACCTAATTTGTCTCCAACTGAAAATAGCTTACTTCAGTGAACTCCAGCTCTCCAGTGCCCTCTGAACCCGCATCCCCTGCACAGACTTCCTCGTTAATTCACGTTTGCATGGCTTATCTTCTGGCCTTTGGAAATCATGCTTTGACACTGTTGGATGGCAGTGCTTTAGGGTGGCCAGAGCTGCTCCTACTGATTGTCCTTCTGCAAACGTTGATCTCTGGGTAGGAAGTGTGTCCCCCCTCCCACCCCTGTCAGCGTGCTGTCTCGAGTCCATTTGTCCCTGTGTCCAGAGGGACTCGGCCCCTTCTGTCAGTGGCAGGCAGGGTGATGTGTCTGTTCTGAGGCACTGCACTCTTTATTCTCTAAGTTTTCATCATCGAAAGATTGTGAATGAAGGAACTTCTGGACTTCTCTTTCCTCTTCTCTCCTTCATTTCCTGGTAACCTGTGAGTTGGGATAGTTCTGCTCTATAGGGGAAGCTGTTCTCAGGAGGCCCTTCCATTGAGACATGCTCTGGACGTGTGCACCTGCTCCTCCTCCTTCATGAACTTCCCTGCATTGACGCCTTGTTTCCCAGACCAGGTTGTCAGCTACTTGAGGGCAGGGACTCTGCTTCCTACTCTTTCTTTACCTGCAAATGGAGTCCGTAAACTTGTTGATTTCTGGTTTCTCTTTATACGCCTCCTGTTCAATGAATGCCTCCTTTTATTCATTTATTTGCAAGTGCTTGCTGGGCCCCTGGCATGCCAGTCACAGTGCTGGGTTTTGGGGATGTGACAAAGTGACATTCTCTGCCCAGAGGAGGCCCACAGTAATGGAAGTGATTCCCAGATTGCATTTTGGGCCAGAAGACTCCTCTCTAGTGAGACATGTGTTTTCTTTCTAAACAATATCGGGATAATGAAAATTATGTGTTTGTGTGTATATGTACATATATATATACGTATATATATAGTGTGTTTGTATATATATATGTATATGTGCGTATATCTTTGTATATCTTTGTATTCATCTTCGAAACCACCTTTAAAGAGTGAAAAACCTCAGTACGGTTGGCCCCTTCACACAGTCAGAAATCCGGCCCCCTAAGAACTTACCTCCTCATGGCCTACTGTTGGCGAGGAGCCGTATGGCTAACAGTCGGCTGACACAGTTTGTGTACAATATATGTATTGTATACCATGCTCTTACAATAAAGTAAGCTGGAGAAAAAAAAAATGTTATTAAGACTATCATAAGGAAAAGATATATTTATTATACTGCACTACATAAAAAAATCCACGTGTAAGTGGACCCATGCAGTTCAAACCCATGTTCAAGGGTCAGCCATATAAAACCTTCACCAAAAAAAAAAAACAAAACTAAAATTATTTACAATGGTAATATCCACAGAATTTATTTTTGTAGCCATTTCATTTCCCATGAGTTTGGGCATCTTGTTGAGGGGTGGATGGCGGGAGCACCAGAGCCAGAGGACCGGAGTTTGGGTATCTCGTCAAGGGGTAGGTGGCGGGAGCACCAGAGCCAGAGGACCGGAAGAGGCCTTCCAGAGTCCCCGGTTCCAGGTCTTTGGCCGTCCAAATCTTTCTTTGTAAATGCCATAGAAGAGCACACTGTAACGTGACATTCCTGAGGTAATCTGTGATTCAGAATGTGAGAAAGTGGCAGAGTGAAAGAGGAAAAAAACGTACATGTTTAATTACAATAGTGAGCTTTTCACTGCTGGGTGGGAAAGGAGGAAAACATTTGAATAAAATCAAAGCAGAGGCTGAGCCTGACTTCTCCCAAAATAAAGAAGAGAGTGTTTTGAGCAACACAGTGTTGTCACTTGCAGTTTTAGTAGAAAAATGCTTGAAACAAAAATCCCTTTTTATTGGTGAGGGAAGGCGGCCAACCCAAATGTGGCAGAGCTGCTGCACAAACGGGAGCCCACGTCTGTGTGGGAGCCGGCACTGAGGGCAGGTTCTCTTTCGCTCCGGCTTTGTCTCCATGTGCGTCTTGAGCGAGCCAGACTAGGAGGCCCCACTGGCCACTGGTGGGCTTGCTGGGAGGGGGTCCTTCAGCGCTGGCGTTGGGCTTTGTCAGGTGGCCGGCACCCCCAGAGAACCTGGTGAACGCGGCGGAGTCTCATGTCATCATTCAGACAGGGTCCGAATCTGTAAGATTGCCTTTAGTCCGTGCAAGTCTGCTTTTCTCCAAGCGAGGCACAGAGTAATGGCTTGCAGGGTGTGCGGCCTAAGCATCGTCTCTGTAATCCGTCCTGACCACCCTTTGTGTTCTTCCACTCTCTTTCCAGACCGGGGCCAGACTACTGTGTTGGACTATCATGGGAAAAACCATCTGGCCTCAGAAATACCGCGTAACCTTCTTAAACAGAGGATCTGCACCCAGAAGCCCAGACTGTAGAACCACCTTAGAGCTGAAATAACCAGGAAGTCCAGTTTGGGCTTCAAACGCTTGTACCTTGGTCATGTTCCCAAGGTCAATGCTATGAGGGGATAGTTCTGCAGTGATTTGGGGTATATTTAATAACTCAATGAGCAAGATTTCTCTAAATTTCAACATACATAAATGTGTATGATTTATGTCCATTCCATGTTTATATATTTTTTCAATATTCATGGCTATTAAATAGATAGGTAACTTCAAATTTCGCTAGGGGCCAGTGTCCATTAACAGGCAGTAAATTCTTAAAAGATAGTCCTGTGTGAGGGTACCTTTTCTCATAGTAGTTTATTTGCAGTTTCTTCACTTGTAAAGTAGAGCTTACAGTGTTTCACCTGCCAGAGTTGGTTTAAAGACTGGAGATTTTGTGTGTTGAGTGACCCGCGCTGTCTGGTAGGAGGCGAGTGTGCCCCGAGCCCCATCGTCATGGATGCGTGCTGGCAGCGGGTGGCGCCCCTCTGTCCCGAGCCTGGAGAGGCATCGTTTGTCCACCCTCCTGCCCCCTGTAGCTATTTATGTAATAAGGAGTTTTTGTTTGTTCTGTCAGTGGACGTGAAGTCCTGATGAATGTTAAAAGAAAACCAAAGTGAAAATCATAGGCCATTAAGATCAAAGATGTCATTGGGGCACCTGGGTGGCTTAGTCGGTTAAGCGTCCGACTTTCGCTTAGGTCGTGATCTCGCGGTTCGTAGGTTCGGGCCCCGCATCGGGCTCTGTGCTGACTGCCAGCTCAGAGCCTGGAGTCTGTTTCAGTCTGTGATTCCCTCTCTCCCTCCCCTGCTCACGCTGTCTCTCTCTCTCTCTCTCTCCTAGAAATAAATAAAACATTTAAAAAATATATTAAAAAAAAAAGATCAAAGATGTCATCATGGAATTTTTTCTGATCAGTGACAGATGCTATTACCCACTTGAAAAATGTCATATATTACATCCTTTATTATATATGGGACACCTTACTTTTTATATAAGTTACCCTGCTAAGGATTTTGTCAGATTTCCAGTTTGAAGTCTTTGAACTACTTTGTCAGTTTTTGCATTTTTTTAAAGTTTATTTATTTATTTTGAGAGAGAGTGAGTGAGTGACCATGGGGGTGGGGCAGAGAGAGAGGGAAAGAGCAAATCCCAAGTAGGCTCCGTGCTGTCAGCACAGAGACCAGTGTGGGGCTCAGTCCCACCAACTGTGACATCATGACCTAAGCCATGACTTGAGCCACCCAGGCGCCCCTGTTTCTGCATTTTAGAGTGGGCAGTTTTCTATTCAAAGCCAGTCACGAACTCAAATGTTACAAACATTTGGCATAGTAAAGTTTCCAGGTATGACACCAGGTTTGATACCTTTATTCAGGTATACTTGATATACAGGAAACTGCTTACTTACAGTATACAATCTGATGAGGTTTTAGCCTGTGTTCACTCGTGAAGCCATCACCACAAGTAAGGTAGTGAGCATATCCGTCACTCCAAGAGTTTCCATTACGTAAATCCCTCCCTCCCACCTGCCCCACCCCGGACCACTGCTGCCTGCTCCCTGGTCTCAGTGGACTCGAATTTCATATACATGAGTCATGTGGCATATATTCCTGCTTGTTCTAAGTTCTTTCACTCAGCAAGATGATTTTGAGAAACATCCGTGTCCGTGTTACATGTATTCTTTGAAAGCTGTTACCCTTTATTAATAGTTTTAGTACAAATCTTAGAGGACTGCTACACTGTGTTGTCCTTATGAAGGCCGACTTCGGTGACTGGTGCTTAGGTTAGAGTTCCTCTTTGTCTTCAGTGAAAACTCTTTAGGCTCCTAACCAGTATGTCACGTTATACATCTGGTTAGTGCCTAGATGGTTTTGAAAATAGAGAGTGAATATTAAGTAGTGTCTTATGTTTATTTACTTTAAAAGGTATCCTGTGTCTAGTGATAAGACCATAATTATGAATTTATTTTCCTTTCCAGATCCTTTCCTGTTCCATTATGGGTGTGAGAGGTTTGCAGGGATTCGTGGGCAGTACCTGCCCACATATTTGTACAGTGGTGAATTTCAAAGAACTGGCAGAACAGCACCGAAACAAGTATCCTGGATGTACTCCCACCATTGTGGTTGATGCCATGTGTTGTCTCAGATACTGGTATACTCCCCAATCTTGGATCTGCGGTGGCCAGTGGCGGGAATACTTTTCTGCTTTGCAGGATTTTGTTAAGACTTTTACAGCTGTTGGCATCAAGTTGATATTCTTCTTTGATGGCATGGTGGAGCAGGACAAGAGAGATGAGTGGGTGAAACGAAGACTTAAGAACAACAGGGAGATCTCTAGGATTTTCCATTACATCAAGTCACGCAAAGAGCAGCCTGGCAGAAACATGTTCTTCATCCCCTCAGGGCTGGCCATATTTACACGATTTGCTTTGAAGACGCTGGGCCAGGAAACCCTGTGTTCATTACAAGAGGCTGACTACGAGGTGGCGTCTTACGGCCTCCAGAATAACTGTCTGGGCATTCTTGGAGAGGACACCGACTACCTAATTTATGATACCTGTCCCTACTTTTCAATCAGCGAGCTCTGCCTGGAGAGTCTTGATACCGTCATGCTCTGCAGAGAGAAGCTCTGTGAGAGTCTGGACATCAGCCTGGCAGACCTCCCTCTTCTGGCCTGCTTACTTGGCAACGACATTATCCCGGAAGGCATGTTTGAAAGCTTTCGGTACAAGTGCTTGTCTTCCTATACCTCTGTAAAGGAAAACTTTGACAAAAAAGGGAACATCATCTTAGCTGTAGCAGACCATATATCTAAAGTTCTTCGCTTGCATCAAGGTGAGAAAAAGCTAGAAGACATGTTACCTTTGGGACCAAACAAAGCTCTTTTTTATAAGGGTGTGGCATCATATCTTTTGCCAGGACAGAAATCTCCATGGTTTTTCCAAAAACCTAAGGGTTTAATAACTTTGGACAAGGAGGTGGGATCCATAAGTTCAGACCCTGAATCCAAGCAAGAAGTTCCCATGTGTACAGACCCTGAATCCAAGCAAGGGGTTCCCGTGTGTACAGACCCTGAATCCAAGCAAGGGATTCCCATGTGTACAGACCCTGAATCCAAGCAAGAAGTTCCCGTGTGTACAGACCCTGAATCCAGACAAGGAGTTCCCGTGTGTATGGACCCTGAATCCAAACAAAGAATTCCTGTGTCTACAGACCTTGATTCCAAGCCAGGAGTTCCCGTGTGTGTAGATCCTGACTCCAAGGAAGGATTCCCCCTGTGTACACACCCTGAATCCAAGCAAGGAGTTCCTGTGTATACACATCCTGAATCCAAGCAAGGAGATCCCATGTGTACACACGCTGAAATCAATCAAAAATCACCTCTAGGTGCAGACCCTGAATTTAAGCTAGAAGCAGCTGTATGTACAAACCCTGAAATTAAACAAGAAGACCTTGTGACTATGGAGCCTGAAGTCAAACTACAAGTGACCATGGTTTCAGACCCTGAAATCTTAAAGGTATGTACATGTGCCCACCCAAATCTGGCATATCATGATTGAAAAGATATCCATTGATGGATTTGTCATGAGCATTTGTTGCCTACTTGTAGCCGTTGAGGCACCGTGGGGGGCACAGAACAGGACTCTAGCCATGTAGTTAGGAAGTATGACCTAATGCATATGGAAACTCACATTATAAAGCATGTTTGATATTGGTGCATGCCTTTTGTAGAAGAGGGCTCTAGGAATTTGAAGGAGAGATCACTGGGGTTAAGTACAGAGAGAAGTTACTCAAGAGGTAGAAGAGGAGCCATACCTTCCTGAGAACTGATATTTGTTCTGAATGGGCAACTCTTTGTTGCTTTAGGGCCTGGGGGACATGGGGAGAGACTGGAAGGGGCAGCATGTAGCCAGATGGGGAAGGTTATTACATGCCCCGCTAGGAGTTTGCACTTGATTCTGAAAGTGGCATAGAGCTCTTGAGAGTTTTTACGGAAAACTATGATTTATTAACCACCTGTGACGTGTGAGGTTCTGTGCCAGGTGAGTTCCACGTGTTGTTTCCTACCCACAAACCTTCTGTTGTTCCTACCAGAGCATCACCATTTTCTGTGTGGGTACGAAGTTCAAACCTAGGAATTAATCACTCCCATTAACTGTTCTCTCCCCATCTTGTTACTTGTACCTAGTCAGTCAGTCAGTCTCCCCACCCTCGTGTACGCGGTCTCTGGTCTGGATGACTCAGGAATGGCTCACAACTCTTCCCTGTGGACTTCTGTCCCTTCCAAGCCACTGGTCATGCTGCGTGCAGAAGGAAAGCCTTCCTCCATACTCAGGGTGGAAGCAGCAGCCTTACGCAGGCCGCGCTGCCCTCACCTCACCGCCGCCCCTCTCTAGCCTGGCCAGTCCCTTGTCCGTCATGGCCCTGCACGTGCTCTTCTGCCCCTTGTGCTAGTTCATGGCTGCTAGTCTTTTCTGTCACAGCTGGGTGGTCCCTCACTCAGAGAAGCCCCAACCGACCGCCCACCTGCTGTAGTGCACACCTCACTGGAATGTCATGCTTGGGACAGTGCCGTGAGGGCAGGGTCTTGTTTGTGTCTCTCACTGCTGAGCCCCTTGTGTCTGTCATGCTGCATCTCATAGTAGCTGCTCGCTGAATCTAGAAGGCAGTCTTCCTTTTCTCTCATATCTCTAGGGCCTTTCCTTTAGTGGCTCCTGCCCTCTGTCCTGTACAACCTCCTGGGTTCTCATATCTGAGAAGTCCTTCACCTCTCCCTTTATTGCATACATTGTAGCAGATAAGTTAATTTATCAACATAAAAATTATGGTAAAAAGTAGAATGCAAGATGTACTGTAAGAGAAGTATAGGTGAAAAGTATTAAGGAGTTGAAATTACCCTACCTGGAGACATCCTGAAGTACTTCATGGGAAACAAAGGACGTGGCTTGGAAGTTGGAGGGCAGGCAGAATCTGAGCCCTGGGTGCGAGTGCGCCTGGATGGGGGGAAAGGAGAGGTACAGCCTGGGGGAAAGGCTGTCTCTCAACACAGAATTAGAAGTCACCTGGGCAGCCTCATCACTCAAAGTGAGGAAAACAGACAGTGAAGACCTAAATCTAATTTTGCTTAAATTTATTTGGTTTGGTTTTACCATGAGGTTGGATGTAAGAATGCTAGTTTAATATGGACCATGCAGAGATGATTCTCCACCGATCCATGTTTGTGGGTCTGTTAATAGTTGCTGGCGGGTGTTCTTCGCATCGTCTCCCTTAGTTGTCACATGGCTCTGTTGGTAGATGTGCTTGCCTCCCTCCCCACGTGAAGGGCTAAATGACATTGTCTGCAGTCACACAGCTAGTACTTGGCAGACCCCCTGGCTTTGAACCCGAGCCTCTAACTGCAGGTTTGACCCTTTACAAGATCCCATCCACGTTCCTGGCTCGCATGTGGGGAGGTGGGTCGTGGTCAGTAGTCTAGAAGGGCAAGCATGGAAGATTCGTCAGGAAGCTGCTCCTACACTCAAGCCTGGCTTCAGAGATAGAACTTGGAGCCGCTGCGACACTTTGCCTGCAGCACAGGACAGGGAGAGGCACACGGGCAAAGGGACAGCAGTGCAGAAGTGGAGCCTGCAGGGTGCCTCAGTGCCTAGAGGCGGGCGGGGTCTGCTGCTCAGCCATCCCAGGACTCGTGTCGAGCAGGAGACAGCACCCCCGCCAGCTCACACGGCACCGCTCTGGGCTCTCTGCTTTTCCCGTTTTGACCTGGCCCCTGCTGGTTCCCGACTGCCACTCATTTCCCAGTTGTGTATGGCCATAAGCCCCATGAGGCAAGGGGAGGCGGGTTCTGTTTGGGAGCAGAAGACAGCGTGACCTTTGAGGTGAACTGTCTCGGGAGAGGGGCTTGTGAAGTGGGGAGGGGGGAGGCCCAGAAAAGGGGCACATTTCCGGAGGCCCTAGGGAGGATGGGGAAGGATTGAGTCTTCCTGAGGAACAGTGGAGGTGCTCCACTGTGACTGCATTGTAGCCGTCTTTAGGAGGTGCGTTGGTGTAAGGGAAGAGGACGCCGGGGCCATGAATGTTAGGGTGAAGATTTGTGGTAGCCATTCAGGTGCTTTGAGGAGATAGTGACTGGACTTGCTTCTGAGAACCCAGGGTGTTGATGCTGTGGAGGGCGGATTGGAGAAGGGAGTGGGCTGAAGCCAGTCCGAGCCTTTCATAGGAACGTCTAGCATGGGGCAGACAACACGCTGTGCGCTAGGTCTGGTAGGCGATTGGGAGGTGCAGGTGGGGGAGGGGTACATGACAGTTCGAGCCTAGAAGCCCCAAGGAAAGGAAACAAATGCCAGCTTGATGTCAGGGGCTTGAGGGACAGTTACTCCGTTTCTGAAAGCCTGAAAACACTGGCATGTGATACAAGGCTGTTGTTTTTTCTCTTTAGAGGTCACTGTTTTGTTTTCAAGGAGAAACCAGTTATATTTGAATTTTGAACAGGTTGCTAGAGCACATCACGTCCAGGCAGAGAGCTACCTGGTGTACAACATCATGAGCAGCGGGGAGATCGAATGCAGCAACACCCTGGAGGACGCGCTGGACCAAGCTCTGCCCAGCCAGGCTTTTGTCTACCGCCCAGTGCGCCAGCGCGTTTACTCCCTCCTGCTGGGGGGCGGCCAAGGTGAGTGGGCTGGTCCCTCTTAGTAACAGTGCTCTCTGGAATTGGAGTCCGAGAAACGGGCCACACGAAGTGGAATGCGTTCTTTCAGGACACGGATACAATTCAAAAGGGTTTTGTTTCTCTTTAAAATTTGTAGTTGAGAATACCAGTCACATCTGGACAACATTAAGGGAAAACACCATGGGGCATCTCTATCTAATTAGTAAACAGTTGATCAGTACTCATTAAAAGAAAAGTGCATTGTTTTTATAAAATGTTATATTTTTATTCCTTAGAAGGATTTGTGTTTTTTAAAAATGTGAAAACCCTTTCCTCCTGCAGGAGTGTAGGGTATGTTTGTTATTAGAAGACAATGCCTACTTATTCCCCCTAAAAATGTGATTTTCATAAAATAATTTCATAAAATTTAGTACTTCATATTTTAAAGTATAAACAAAATTTTCCTTTAGAGTAGTTCTGTTTTTTCCCATCGATATTTTCATTGTGCACTAGCAACAATTGTGTAGGGAGAGGACTGTCCGTGGCCGGAACAGATAAATTCAACGCCAGTCATAAAATTAATTAGGTCCTATCGATCTCTTTTTGGAGTGGTTTAGGGGCATCGTGAGTGGAGAAGATACTTCATAGTGGAGACGAGGGACGCTTCACACATGTGCTTTCCTCCTGCGTGACACTGAGGCAGGCCCGGGACACTGTCGTCTGGCTTGAGAGGGCTTGCATGAGACACGGGGGCCTCGCAGGCTGTGGTCAGGACTGGAGACGGGAGCAGCAAGGCGCCAGTAAAAGTGTATAAAGACAGGCAAGCCCGATTTGGCCCCTTGGCTGTAATTTTCCCACCATTACCTTCAACAGTCAGTTGCTTTTGAGAGGAGTTCACAGATGAGAAGTCTTTTTGTGTACCATTTCTGGTGTAGACCACGTTTCCTTCAGCATCATCTTTCTTCCTTTAGAGAAGTTGACTTTTACATTTCTTATCATGCTCATTTCAGTTTCCTGATTTTTTTTCTCTGAAAATATCTTTATTTCAGAAGTGTAATTTTGCTGTATATAGGATTTTAGAGATTTCTCTCTGGCTGTTTGTAAGATTTTTTCCCTTGAGCGCTGGTTTTCAGTAATTTGTTTAAGCTGAGTTTTGGAGTGGTACACTCAATGTTTGTTCTGCTTGGGATTCTTGAGCTTCTTGGATCATGGAGTTTGTTTCCTACCAGATTGGAAACAAAATGAGCATTATATCATCAAACATTGTTCTCTTTCTCTGTTGGCTTTTACCTCTCACTCTGGGTCTCCTGGTTACATGCGTGGTTTATGGCTCCTGTGCTCCTTGCACACCAAGGCTTGCTTTTAAGCTTCTTTTCTCTGTGCTTCAATTTGAGTAGTTCCTGTTGATTGGTTTTCAAGTTTCGTGAGCCTTTCTCCTGTAACATTTAATCTACTATACCCATCCAGTGAAATGTTCATTTCAGATCTTGTGTTTTTCAGCTACTTTTTTTTTAATGTTTTATTTATTTTTGAGAGAGAGAGAGAGAGAGAGAGAGAGACAGCGTGAGCAGGGGAGGGTCAGAGAGAGAGGGAGACACAGAATCTGAAACAGGCTCCAGGCTGAGCTAGCTGTCAGCACAGAGCCCGATGCAGGGCTCGAACCCATGAACCGTGAGATCATGACCTGAGCCGAAGTCAGACACTTAACCAACTGAGCCACCCAGGCGCCCCATTTTTCAGCTGCTTTTTAAAAAAATCTAACTTTTTTTTTTTCCTGTCTTTTGTTTGCCTCTTAAATCTAAAATTTATTCATGCTAGCTGTTTCCAAGTCCTTGTCCACTAACTCCATCAGCCCCATAATTTCTGGGCCTGGGTCTGTTTACTGACTTTCCTCCTCATAAGAAGGCCACAGGTTTCTGCTTATTCTCATGTATTTCTGATTCTCTCATGTCCCTTATGTTTAGATTGTAAGCTAGAAGATTTTGGACCTGTGAAGGGTGTTGACTTGTGGCCCGTCAGGCAGTTACTTTGTACTTTAATAGGGTGGGTCTGTGGGAATGTCACTAGAGCTGGAGCGGCCCTGCTCCTGAGGGTCGGCCTCTCTGGGTTGTTACCTGAGTGCTAGGTGCCTGAAGAAGTCTCTGCACATTGGCCGTTAGGACTCGATGCTGTGGAGCTCTGTGCGGGCTCTGCTGGTTGCTCAGTGGGGCTGCTCAGTAGTAGTCTTGTCCAGCCTCCCTGAGTTTTGCTCTGAACACTTAGAGCTCAGTTCTCAACGAGGACCTCAAGGACACCTCCGGGCAGGTTTTGGGAGCCCCTTTCTGCATAGTGCCAACTCTCTTCTGTTCTGTGTTACATTCCCAGCTGTCCTCAGAGCCTTGATGTGCAGACTCTGTCTCCTCATCTCAGAGGCTTTCTTGCTCTGCTCCGGGGCTTCCTCCCTAGGCTGCAGTCTGCACAGTGCCTCTGTCCAACTCAAGAATTCAGTTTCTTCAGAAATTTGTCCAGGGGTGCCTGGGTGGTGCAGTCATTTAAGTGTCTGACTCTTGATTCAGCTCAGGTCATGATCTCACGGTTTGTGAGTTCGGCCCCACATCGGGCTATACGCTGATGGCGATTCTGTCTCCCTTCTCTCTGCCCCTCCCTTGCTTTCATACACCTACAAGATAAATAAATATTTTTCTTCCTCAAAATAAATGAATAAACTAAAAAAAAAAAAAAGAAAAGAAAGAAATGTGTCCATAGAGATGTTGGTGGGAACACTGGTCAGCAGCTCTGCCCACATCTCAGCCACCTCACACCCTACTCTAGTGTTGGGGGTAGTGATGAGTCACGTGCTAGTGTGGTTCTAGCTTCTTTTTTGGTGACTTTTTTTCTCTGCAAAGTTTTAATGATAGCCCCTTTATCCTTTATGTTTACAGATTTTTCTTCTCTCTGTTATCTCTGTGTCTGTTATTGGAACTGCTAAGAAATGGATGTTAACTTCCTGAGATGATATTCTGTGTTTCTTAATCTTCTAGTTCCTGGTTTGTTTTTCCTGCACTATGGGAACATTTCACCACTTTGTTGTCAACATATGGAAAAGTTTCCCTGTCTACTTCCTCTCTCCATCGAGGCCTGGTGCCCCAGTGAGTCCACCACCTGTCTGCTCTCTGCGGATGCTCTGTCTGTCCGCCAGCTCCTCCCTGGTGGTCAGATATCTGCTGGCACCCCATGTCGATGGCCCGTGTCCCTCCTGACCCCTCCCCCAGCCCCTGCTTCTCTGCTGACCCCCGTGTGTGGGAGGACCTCACAACTGCATTTGACCCTTTTACACCCACGTGGTCGCATTCACTTGCATTGCTCCAGAAACTATATCCATGTTGACAAATACACTTTTATTTTTTCTAGCTCAGGCCATTCTTCTGATGGATCAATTCTATTTGTTTCTTATGCCCTTAAACACTAACTCCCCCAAATTCCTCCCTTACTCCTTTATCAAAAAAGAACTGTATGTTTCCATTCTGATCTCATCACAGTTTGTTTATAGGCTTGTTTGTCTGATGCCCCTTGTCCCCATTGGCTGTCAGCTGAGCTAGCAGAGACCATTCAGGTGGCATTTTACTGTACCCAGCAGATTCTTGGTATACATTAAGTGATTGATATCTGATTTTTGAGTATGTGTTTAAAATAAGACCTTTTCAGGAGTGTTTCCACTTAGCAAAGCTCTCCTTAGAAGAGGACTATAATGGTAGAATTTCAGACACAGGAGGAAGAGCGATGGCGTCTCAGGTCCCATGAGGGGAACAGCCTTCTCTGAGCCCAGCCTGACCGGCAAGTGGAAGCTCCACTTGACTAGAGTGAGATTTAGAACCGAAGGTGCCTCTCCCCCGCAGGTGTAGACCCAGGGCACTAGAGCGAAGCTCTTCAACTCCCATAGCCACCAACAGTGGGCATCTGAGCCAAAAAGCACACGCACTGGACCGTGGGCGGCCGCTTCAGAGTCCCCAGTTTGGGGTACAGCTCGGATGGCTAGTCTGCTGGGTACTCCAGCTTGTCTCGTTGTGTTGGGGTGCTGGGCTGGCAACTCTCTGTGTATTCTGTCCAGATGACTGTGCTGTTTAGACGGCCCAGTGGTGTCATGGCCCCAGATGGGGACAAACCGCCGTCATTCCAGCCTCTGCCCATCCTGCCTTCGTGCCCATTCCCAATTTACTTCAGGTTCTGACGGTCCCCTCATGAAAAGCTTAGCTTAGGCCACTGTGAAGCCTTGTAAATTTTAGGAAATAAAAAAAAAACCCAGAAGGTGCCAAGGCAGAGTGTGTCCTCCTTGACCGCTTCGCAGGCAACGAAGCCGGGAAGAGCCTGGCACGCAGGCGCTGTCAACGGTTTGGGGTGGCAGCCTCACTCCTCTCTTGCCATTCTGCCCTCCTCCTCCCCCAGCACCGGTCCAGCTGGGGGAGGCTGGCGGTCTCAGGCTGGGGCAGCCGGCCCTGCAAGTCAGTAGCCACGGTCCAGGGCACCAGCTCATTAAAATCCTAGGTACGTGTACACAAAAAAGTATGTTCAGGGAATTTTTTAACTTTTTCAGGACTAAGGCCACATGTAAGCATAAATTAAATCAGCAGTATAAAAATACTACAGAAGAGCTGATGGGGGTGGGGGAGAGGGGAAGGGGGGTGATGGGCATGGGGGAGGGCACTTGTGGGGATGAGCACTGGGTGTTATATGGAAACCAACCTGACCATAAACTATTTAAAAAAAATACTACAGAATGGTAAGGACAGATATCTTTCTTTAAAAGCCTGAGGGATGTTAACCAAATTTGAAAGTCCCAGTAATTGAGAGGTTGTGATGGACGTTGCTTCCAGCACAGGCCCGCGGAGGAGCTGGGCTGAAGCGAGGAGGAGTTTTCCTGGGGGGAGGGGGGGGCCGGGGGGAGGGGCTGCCAACGTGGATACTTGTGCAGCTTTGCTCCCAGAAGAGAGGTCTTCGTTCCATACAGAAGATCCTACACCGTGGAGCCATGTGTCTGTCCTTTGGGAATAGCAGAAGACCAAGTTTGGTTATGTCTTTTTTCCGTTTTTCATATAAAATGTTACAAGCTTGAAGGGAGTTACACTAGTAGAGAACTTTTCTCAAGTTCTTACCTTACTCCTTTGCACGTGCAGCCAGGCAAGTCAAAGTTCGAGAAAATCAGCCTTTTCTTTAGGGAATTACCAAACTCTATTTCCTTTTCTCTTTTTCTTGATTTTTAGGCATTTAAGAAGATTATTTCATTTCAATTCAGACACATCAAATTTTTGCAAATGTGTCTGCTGTAGTTTCAAAGTGCAGGCCAGATTAAGACCTCTGAAATTTTGTTTTTCCTGTTTAAACAGGGTTTTACTTTTTATAATTTTTAAAGTTTTTAATTGAAGTGTAGTTGACATACAGTATTCATTTTAGGTATACAACACAGTGATTCGACATCTGTATAAATTAAAAACCATTCAGCATGATAAGTGTGGTTACCATCTGTCACTATACAGACTTATTCCAGTATTATTGACTACCTTACCTACACTGTACTTTCATCACCATGACTCATTTATCTTATAACTGGAAGTCTACTTCCTAACCCCCTTCCACTATTTCATCCACCCTCCCCACCCCCGCCTCTTCTCTGGCAACCAGCACTTTCTTCTCTGTATTTATGAGTCTGTTTTTGTTTGTTCATCTGTTTTGGTTTTTTTAGATTCCACATACAAGTGAAATTATATGGTACTTGTCTTTCTCCATCTGGCTTATTTCACTTAGCGTAAGTCCCTCTGTGTCCATCTTTGTTGTTGCAACATTTCCTTCTTTTTTATGGCTGACTGATATTGCTGTGTGTGTGTGTGTGTGTGTGTGTGTGTGTGTGTGTGTGTGTATCAGGTCTTTATCCATTCGTCTACTGATGGACACTGGGCTGCTTCCATATCTTCGCTATTGTAAATAACGCTGCCACAAACATAGGGGTGCACGTATTTTTTCAAATTAGTGTTTTCATTTTGTTAGGGTATTTACCCAGAAATGAAATTACTGTATCACATGGTATTTCTATTTTTAATTTTTGAGGAGCCTCCATACTGTTTTCCATCGTGGTGGCAACAGTTTGCATGTCTACCAACAGTGAACGAGGGGTTCCCTTTTCTCCATGTCCTCACCAACACTTGTTGTTTTTGTCTTTTTGACTCTAGCCATTCTGACAGGTGTGAGGTGGTATCTCATTGTGGTCTTGATTTGCATTTCCCTGATGCTGAGTGATGTTGAGCATCTTTTCATGTGTCTGTTGGCCATCTGGATGTCTTTGGAGAAATGTCTATTCAGGTCCTCTGTCCATTTCTTAATCAGATGGTTTGATTCCTTGGTGTTGAGTTGTATGAGTTCTTTAAATATTCTGGATACCAACCCCGTATTGGATATGTCATTTGTAAATATCTTCTTCCATTCAATAGGTTGCCTTTTGGTTTTGTTGATGGTTTCCTTCTCTGTGCAGAAGTTTTTTAATTTGATGAAATCCTAATAGTTTATTTTTGCTTTTGTTGCCCTGGCCTCAGGAGACAGATCCAAAAGAGTATCACTCAGACCAGTGTCTAAGAGTTTATTGCCTATATTTTCTTTAAGGAGTTTTATAGAAAAACTTCTGAAATTATGTGGTACCCCAGATAAAGGGTAAACTCTAGGGTTTTCCAGCAATATCTGTTTCTTTTAAGAGGATCTCAGGTAAGACTTTACATCTAGCTCTGGGTTTTGGAAGGAATGCAGAGCTCAGCCATGTCTGTAGGAGGGATAATTTGAATTAAAAGTGAAAATGCTGCCATCCGAGTATTTAGATTTCGAAAAGTCTTTTTCCAGACTACAAAACTTAATTTTTGTAAATGTTGACAACATTTTCTAGCTACTGTGCACCATCCTCGTTCGTACCCTCTCGTGATAGGGGAAGGAAGTGAGGGTGCACCTTGGGTGTCCCTGTTGCCCAGCAGCTCACAAGGGGAGGAGCAGAGCGCCGGAGGACCTGCAGAACTCGCCTAGTGATTTAATGCTCCTTTACTTGCCCTGAACCTCAGAAAAAGTACTCATTTTAATATCTCTGTCACTTCCTGTATCCTGGCCCACAACTTCAGATAAAGTTCATTTAGGGAGTGAAAGTTAAAATCAGCAGGGCTGTTTTAACTTTCATCCTCTGGCTAGTTAATTTGTTATGTGATAATAAGTGAAGGTCTTCATATTCAAGCCTCTGCATAGTCAGTAGCTGACAGGTACTGCATTTTCAGCAGCGTGGTTCACTCTTGTTCCGTGACTGTACTGTGTGGTCAGTGAAACTCACTGGATTTAAGTCAGTCACCTTAAAAGCAAAAAGGTTTTTGTTCTCTGGTTAATTAAGAGATACTTGGTTAAGGGTTAATGTGGACTTAACCCTCACTGGCCTAAATTATGGAGAAAGGAAGGAATTTTCTGTCTGTGCTGATCTGAATTTTGGAAAAGAGGGAAGGAAGCTGGTGTGTCTGCTGCTCTCCGGCCCAGTGTGTGCCTTTCACAGAGGCAGGGTTTATAGATCCTGTTGAGCTGGTCTCACTGGGCAGCTCTTCCTGGATTATACCTGAGTAAATGACTACCGTGTGGCCTTTCTCTTAGAATATTTGTCCAAAAACTGACTTCTCTAGATCTTAATAGGAAAGGAAATAAAAGAAAATCTACATGGTGGTGTTTAGTGAAGGATCAGTGCCTATCATGAAACTACTTTCTTCTCATGTTACTTAGAATTAAAACTGAGAAGTCAACCCCAAACCCTTCTATTTAGAGATTTGGAGCAGTTTTAGATGAAAGGTGATATAAAATGTGGTTTTGTAAATGTTCCAGTACTTTCTAAGGAGACAGTTGGCAGACTAGGTGTGTGACAGTGTTCGAGTGTCCTCATCCGGCAACACAGTGAAGTCCGCTGAGGTTTGTCTTGGGTGTGAGAGAATGCTCTTCTTCCGGAAATAGCGGCTTAGACCACCATTCACTCAGTTGACTGTTTCTGAGTGTGATGAATACCTCGGCCAAGAGGATTATGTAGAAAACGGGTTGGGTGTCTTTGTTTTTTTAGCAGCCATAAGAATACTATTCAGATTTTTTTTCTTTTTGTATCTGTGGGATTTAGGCTAAGTTGAATGTGTTTGTTAAAGTTAACAAGCATCTGCCCTGGGATCCTGAAGACGACTCACTTCTGGTTCCAGGAGCTCGGTCGGGTGGGCAGCGGGGGGAGTGAGCGGGCACGTGCAGTGCCCGCCAGAGAGCCGCGGTGGGGAAGCATGCAGGTCTCAGTGGAGGGAGGGTGGGGGGAACATGTGGAGGTGAGAAAGGGCACGGTGAGATGGAGGACGGGAGGTGCTCCAGCTGAGGAGCAGGACGCGGGCTGGAGCTGGGGTCCTCGGGCCCAGCTGAGCGGCACGCTGCCCCGGGGACTGGGGAGCCAGACACCCAGGAGTGCTGTAGGCCGCTGTGCGCTGCGCCTGGGCGAGCACCGCAGGGCAGAGGGCGCGGTGGGGCGGGGCTTGCCGCGCTCCCAGGTCTGCGTGCTGATGTTGGCACCTCGGGCTGTTACTGTGCGGTTTTCATTAGGGTGAGCAGCCTGGTCTAACTCTCATTGTGAAAAAGCAAACACCAAAAAGCCTGCATTTACATGGAGAATGGCTTGGATGGGGGGAGTCTGAAGATGGTCTAAGCGGGGCCGAGCCATGTGGGGAAGGAAACCAGACCTCGAAGGGTCAGGGGGTGGTCAAGAGGGCCCTAGGAGAGGGGAGGCAGGCAGGGAGGCAGGAGGTTTGGGTGCTGGAGAGACAGCACCTGGGGACCCCAGGCTAGGGGAGCATGTGGAGTAGGAAAGCCGCCTTCCACCTTTGTTCACGGAGTAATTAGAACAGAAGACAAACCGAATTTTTTAAATTTTTTTTAAACGTTTATTTATTTTTGAGAGAAAGAGACCGTGAGTAGGGGAGGAGCAGAGAGAGAGGGAGACACAGACTCTGAAGCAGGCTCCAGATTCTGGGCTGTCAGCACTGAGCCCAGCGTGCGGTTTGAACTCATGATAGTTGAGATCGTGACCTGAGCCAAAATTGGATGTTAACCAACTGAGCCACCCAGGCACCCTATAAACTGAGTTTTTTAAAAATAATTTTAATGTTTATTTATGTTGAGAGAGACAGAGACAGAGCGCAAGCAGGGGAGGGGCAGGGAGAGAGGAAGACACAGAATCTGAGGCAGACTCATGAACCACGAGATTATGACCTGAGCTGAGGTTGGTCGCTTAACTGACTGAGCCACCCAGGTGCCCCTAAACTGAATTTTTAATAGCAATTAATAATCCAGCGTAGAGAATTGCCTGTTTTATTTACTTTTTAACATTTTATTTATTTATTTGTTTGTTTAGAGAGAGAGAAAGAAGGCAAGTGAGCACACGCACAAATAGGGGAGAGAGTTGGAGAGGGAGGGAAAGAGAGAATCTTAACCAGGCTCCATGGTTGGCGCAGAGCCCCACATGGGGCTGGATCCCACAACCCTGGGATCTTGACCTGAGCTGAAATCAAGAGTCGAATTCTAAATCGACTGAGCCACCCAGGTGTCTCAGAAATGCCTTTGTTCTCTTATTCTTGCCTGCTTTTTGAATTGTCTAATGTAATAGCGGTCTTGATAGTTGCATGAAATAATGAACTGAAGACCCGAAAGGACCGTCCTACTCCCAGTTTTCACTAACTGCTGTGTGGAGCAGTGTGAGGCCCAAGAGGAAGGACATTATAGGAACCATCTAAGTGGTTACGTCTGCCCTCCATCATTGCTTACGTACCCACGTTATCCTGCCGGCCCCCCCACCCCAGAGGTTATTGCCCTTGTTGAAATGAGATTGGAGGTTAGGGAATCAACTGTTGGATGCCTGAGGTCCCTCTCAGTGACCTTGGATGTGAGAACTCACTGTACTCACCAACCTGAAATTGGTCCCCAGTGGAGCTGTGGGTCTGTCACTCTGTTAGCCTGGTGACGAATGTTGAGACTCATGTGCATCTATTGACCCAGCTGTCTCTCCTCAGATGGCACCAGCACCTGCCCCGCTGTCAAGGAGTGGTTTGTGTACTCTGGGAACCCACTGCGGCACCCGGACCTCGTCAGGCCTCTGCAGATGAACATTCCAGGTACAGACAGCTTTGCTTTCAATAAATCACTCATCTGTTCACCGTATGGTGATGTAAATCCAATAACGGATCCATCGTGGAAACATGTTTTTCTAGAACTGTGCTTAAACTAATTTTCATCCTAACCCTGGGCCCAAGAGAGTGTGCCTGTCTTATAACATTGAAACATAGCTGGGAACAGTCTGGGCCAGTCTGCCGCCTGACTGCCTCACCCCACCTGTGCCCTGCTCATGGCCCACGCTAGCGGGAGCGTGCCACCCCAAGGGGAGCCGCGCTGTGGGGCCGAGCCCATTGCTGCCAGATCCGCAGACGCCACCCCTGGTTGTCGCTCAGTAAACATCTGCTGAATTCACAGGGCTGGGCTCTTGATATTCTGCTTAAATCCGCTCTTGTCTCCTCCCTAACACTGGAAGTGTGTTTTGATGAACTGCAAAGGCAAGAGAAAGGGAAGTTTTTTCAGCTGGAAAAGTAAGTTTTCCTTTCATGAGTGTTATCTTAAAATCCTTAATGGGAGGGAAGGAAAAAGAAAATCCACCTAGAAATTAGCTGAAGTCTTTTCTTCCCGCAATTTCTTGGTGCCCAGACAAGAGCACAGATTTAGGACTGGGGGTGGCGTTCTACACAGAGTAAGGTCCAAGAGGAGGAGGGGGTGAGGCTTTATTTTTAGTGTCCCTTGTCATTGTGTCAGAGAACAAATACTTTCTAAAACTTTGATATTCCATTTTTGTATGCATTAAATTCTCTCATGCCACCATTATTTCCATCACACAGGCTTGTAGTTTACCAAATAAGGATGTGAGCACTGCAAAGTATTTTCTTATAAATGGAATTGTACTGGGGGAGAAGGTGAGGAAATACTATAGAGAATGTTTCCTTATTCTCTCAGTCAGTGATATACTCACCCCTAAAAAGGTACTTATCAAAAAAGAAAAAAAAAAAAAGAACAAATGAAGATGAATTGACATTTGTTTTTGTAGCAAGAAATATTTTGAAAGGATAGCCAAAATAATTTTTCAGAAATGTTTTATTATTTGCATCTTATTGTATCTTTCCAAAAATAATATGAAAGGAAATTATTATAGTTTTCTTCATGGTTTGAATTAAAGAGAATATCTGGCTATTCATCATTATATTATAAGTTAGTTTTAAAGGCCACTCCCTAAAATGTTTTAATAAACTCTGGAAGTCATAAAATTATCAGAGACTACTTCTGGGGCTTATGCAAAAAGTCTCCTTGGCACCACTGGACACAGGCTCTGCTTGTGATGAGAGCCGTGCAGGGCGGCGTGCCAAGCTCTGCTCTAGAAGAACTCGTGCAGGGGGCCGTGTCCGAAAGGCCCACCCATCTCCCATTGTTAGTGACATGGGTGTGGCCCTGAGCTTTTGCTCCTGATAATTTACATGTGTGACTGTTTGTTTATGCTTATGTTAATAATGATACAAAAATGACAAGATTTTAAGTTTATGTTTGAGAGAGAGAGAGAGAGACTAACTCTCAAACAGGCTTCATCGTGAGTGCCGAGCCTGCCACCGGGCTCCATCCTATGACTCTGGGATCATGACCTGAGCTGAAATCGAGCTGGACACTCAACCGACTGAGCCACCCAGCCCCCACCCCCTTTTTTCTTTTAAAATTTTTATAATATTTTAAAAATATTTGGTATTTTTCTGTATCCCTGAGGAAACATGCCAAACAGTTTTTGAACTAAAATGGAGGACCAGTCATCGTCCCATGTTTCTGTCACAGGCATTTTCTTTGGCTGAGGCTGCGTGTTGTTAAAAACCGTGGAACCCTTTGGCCGGTGCTCTCCTTCCGTCTGCATTGGAGGACTTGACACGGGCAGGTGCCTGTCACGTGGGTGTGACATGGCCCTGAGGTCTGATCGCAGCCCTTGTTCCCATGCGGGGCCAGCAGTGTTGTTGGTGAAGGAGCATCACCTCAGGACACACGTCTGATTTTTCTTGTTCTCCTGAGAGAGTTTTAAACAGGTTGTTTCCATAAATGTTAAGTGTTCAGTGAGTCTCCTGATAGACCACGGTGTTCTTCTCTTAAGAAAGGCTTTCTTCTAACAGCACTTTTGGCACATTTGGTTTAGCTTGCTTTCCTAAATAGTAGAAATAAAAAAAAAAAAAAATCACAAGATATTTTTCAACAAAATGGAAACAGGAGAGTAGAAAATTATAGAGGAGGGGCGCCTGGGTGGCTTAGTCGGTTAAGCGTCCGACTTTCGCTTAGGTCATGATCTCGCGGTTCGTGGGTTCGAGCCCCGCGTCGGGCTCTGTGCTGACTGCCAGCTCAGAGCCTGGAGCCAATTTCAGAGTCTGTGTCTCCCTCTCTCTCTGACCTTCCCCTGCTCACGCTGTCTCTCTCTCTCTCTCCTAGAAATAAATAAAAAATATTAAAAAAAAAAAAGAAAAAATTATAGAGGTTACCTAAAAAGAAGAAAGAATTAAAATTGACCAGCCAGGGAGCGGAAAAGTAAATGTCATTACTGCCATATTTTCTTCAGGGAGCTCACTTCCCTTCCTTTGCAGAAGTATGCAGGTGGCACACAGTCAGATGTATGTGCACATGGTGTGCTCACGTGCCTGATCTGTGTTAACACGATCATGCGAGTTAGCGTCTCTCATTCATCTCGTGTCATGTCTTGAGACCTGCTGTTTCCAGTGATGTGAGAAGGGTGGACCTTGGACTCTATAGCTTCCTTTCCCTGGAAACAGCTCTTGAAGAGTCTGTGGGCAGGCAGCCCATTCTCTTCTTCCTCATGTACCAGTGTTCCCCACTTCGTGGAGTGAGTCTTGGAGCGAACAACAGGCAGGCATTGGAAAGAGCATTTTTATCTCCAGAACTGGAGATTCTTCTTTAGACAGAGGAGTAGTGACGGTCTTCCCTGCTCATTGTCATCCTTTAGTCCTCATAAGCGTACCCATATTTTAGAAACCTGGGACAACTGATTACAGACATCTAACAGGCAATTTGTCAACCTGCAATTTTTGTCATGTGCTATTCAAGAATCAGTAAGTGGACTTAGTGCTTCTGGCTATATAAGGACATTTTACTCACCAAAATCTTGCAGGTACTCTTAGGAGACTTGTATAAAATGAAATGAGTTGGTGAAATGGTACTTTCCCTAAAAGAAGGGGCTGTGTTTGACTCCTGCCCTCATTTGCCGGGCAGTGTAGTGAAGCTTTCTTATTCCAGCCCCTCTTCTATATGCTGTTGGCACTTTTCATCTTGACGCCTGATGTGTGCAGATCAAGAAAGCCTTGTCAAACGTTGGCAGCTTCTGTGGGTGGTGAGGAGGAATCCCCAGCTGCCATCCAGGCGCATGGACCCACACCTGGCAAGGAGATGATGACGGGCCCGCCGCTTCTGGAACCGCTGCCTGATGTCATGGATCAAGAGAAATGGGTTTGGGAGCCTTGGTGGTGCAGTCATTTAAGTGTCTTGATTTCCACTCGGGTCATGATCTCACAGTTGTGGGATTGAGCCCTGTACTGGGCTCCTTGGGATTCTCTCTTTCTCCCTCTCTCTGCTCCTCCCCCACTGTGCACACATGCTCTTCCCTCTCTCTAAATAAATAAATAAGCATTTTTAAAAAAGAGAGAAATAGGTTTAAAACCTCGATTGGGTTTTCTTTTCATTTTTAAAAATAGTTTGAAGGTTTGTCAAGTAAATGTGTTACAAATACACATTTGAGTCATAAGCCAACAGTTGAATTTCACACTGACTGCTTTTTATAGCCACATTCACCGTATTGTGAATGTGTTAGGTAGATGTGGTACAACAGTGTCATTTTGCAAGCGTGAAATTAGACACTTCATCCATGTACATTTAGACTAGAGCTTAATATATTGAGATATTAATGCATTCTACTCTGTTTATAGCTGAATGAATGTGGGGTTTTTTTGCTCTTTATAAATAGACTCTTGAAGTTTATCGAGCCATAGTGAAGATTCAGTTCGCAGATGAGTCCTTAGGGTTTTTAATTTGTTTTCTTTCGGCCGGGGATGCTCTGTTAAACAAATATTCATGTAACTCAAACTCATAGACAAGCTTTCACAGGTAGCACGAGACCTAAGATGTTTTTCATTTGGAGAACTCTTCATCAGTCAATCCTGACAGTGGACACAAGCCCAACAGGTGTATGGTTTTATCACCCCAGCAGTGTGCAAGGGAAACAACCATATGATAACTCTAAAACGCAGCTATTGAAATACATATTTCCATATAAAAAGCATAGAGCATGTCCATGGCTTAGAGTCCCGGGAGTGTTTTACTCACTCCCTTGTGTCATTGCTGTAGAAACAGAAACAGGACCATTGCTCTGTTACTCATGAGGCACAGCCAGCAGCCCTCTGCCAGGGGTGGGTCGTCCAGGTATCTCTCGAGAAGGTCTTCACAGTTGTCATTCACAGAATGACTTCCTTCCCTGACCCTCTGCCCCACCCTCTGTGGCTCAGGTCCCCCGGAGGGCTCCCAGGCCTTCCTGACCATCTGTTCACACAAAATCTTCTATCAAGTTATGTAACTAGGTTTTTGAGGCTCATGTGTTTTAGATGCAATGCTAGTTGTTGACCTAAAGATGAGAATGCTTGTTTAGGTATGTGGCTCTTTGAAACATCCCAGCTGCCCATGGAGCTCTTGGGGAAGTGTAGGGACCACCCTTGATCTTCCTGGCACAGTCTTGTCTGTCTCTAGAAGCGAGAGGTGGTGGGGGGGATGTATGTGTGGTGGACAGAGAGGAGCTCTGAGCTGATCTGTCTTCCAGTTCTGATCAAAATAGGTTTCATGGGGTTTTTAAAATAATTTTTTTTAATTTTTTAATGTTTTATTTATTTCTAGGAGAGAGAGACAGCGTGAGCAGGGGAGGGTCAGAGAGAGAGGGAGTCACAGACTCTGAAACAGGCTCCAGGCTCTGAGCTGGCAGTCAGCACGGAGCCCGACGCGGGGCTCGAACCCACGAACCGCGAGATCATGTCCTAAGTGAAAGTCGGACGCTTAACCGACTAAGCCACCCAGGCGCCCCTTTTAAAATAATTTTTTAAATGTTTATTTTGAGAGAGTGTGTGTATAGATGAGTGGGGGAGGGGCAGAGAGAGAGAGAGAGAGAGAGAGAATCCCAAGCAGGCTTCAAGCTGTCTGCACAGTGCCCAACATGTCCCACAAACCATGAGATCATGACCTGAGCTGAAACCAAGAGTTGGATGCTTAACCAACTCAGCTACGCAGGTGCTCCCAAGTTAGGTTTCTTTAAAAAAATTTTTTCTTTTCATTTTATTTATTTTAGAGAGGGAGCACATGAGTCAGGGAGAGGGGCAGAGGAAGGGAGAGAGAGAATCCCAAGGCTGCCCCACACTCAGCACAGACCCTGATGCAGGGCTCAGTCCCACAACCCGACCCAAAGTCAAGAGTTAAACACTCAACCAACTGAGCCACTCAGGTGTCCCTTAAACTGAAATTACTGACAGTGTCTCGGTGTTAGGCAGGCCCAACCCTCTTCAGTTATCATATCATGGTTAGAAACCACTTTGACTAGAGTGAGTTTACAATTAGAAGAGAACTAATGTAAATGATCCTTCAAAGAAATTCAGCCCTTACGGCTTAAGATGATGAAATCTATCAACTGAGGAGTAAATCTCTGTGGACAGCACTTAGGAAGAGGACCAGCCTTGAAGTTATGGCCGTTATGTAGGGTCATCAGAGGGTCCCCTTACAGCCCAGCGAGTACTGCTTGTGGCATAAAATGATGACAGCCCCAGAATCTGTGGTCTTGTATGAAAGACCCTCACGTTCTGGAGAAGGCTGTGGAGGTGTCTTATCTCCCGCAGTAATATGTAGACGGGTGTTCAGTACCTAGTTCTTGATTAAATAATTGAATTTAGAATTAAAATTCTCTAATTTCCAACAACATGATTTTTCAATCTGGTGGTTTTCTATAATCTATTTTATCATTAGACCTCAAGAACCAATTTATTTATTATTGGTAAGTTATTCTTGTTTGTGTAAATGATTTTTTAGCTGTTTGGGGGGTTTTTGTTGTTGTTTTGGTAGGTTATTTTTGTCTGTGTAAATTATTTCTTAGCTGTTTTGGGAAAGACTTTTGCATGGTATTCAGACTTTGCCTGGACTGGAATCACCTGGAGGGCATTACAGCAGAGTGCTGCCCGCTGCCTGCTGGGATTAGAGCTAGTAGGCCTGGGGGCCCAAGAATCGGCAGTTTTAACAAATCCCCAGATGATGTTGAGGCTGGGAGTAACTGCCATCTGCATGTCACTGTGTGTCACTGCCACTATACTTGGCTCTAAGTGCATCTTATGACTCTTACTCTTTCTGTATCAAACTCTTACGTGTAAGCAAATGAAACACAAGGTAAAATCTTCCTGCTGTCCGTCCCCTTGCACTGTAATGGGGACGTGCCCTCTTAGCTGGGTGTGTAATTGTTTTACATGCACTGAAAACAGGACCAGAAGCTGTATTTTAAAATATGGCAATATCTGAGTGGTAGGTAGGGTTGTAGATGATTTTTATTTCCTTTTGTGCTTTTTTCCAAAGTTTTTTACAATGTATGACTTCTAGGAGGCAAGAAAAATGTTTTTCAGCTTCTTTAGTATATTTGAAATAACTGTGATAATGATAGCCATCCCTTACCTTAGGCCAGGGCTTGGCAAACATTTTCTGTAAAGAGGCCGATGTAAATATTTGAGACTTGGGGGGCAGTGTGGTCTCTTGCAGCTACCCAGTTCTGCATTCAGTCTGCGCAGGGAGCCTCAGACAGCACAGGGATGGAGGAGTGCAGTGCTGTTTCGATAAAACTTTATTTAGGGACATTGAAGTTGGCATTTCATATAATTTTCTCACATTGAGAAATATTTTTCTTTAGATTTTTTTGTCAGTCATTTAAACCTCTGAGAACCCTTCGTAGTTTTTGGGCCTCCAGAAATAGGACGACGAGCGGGATAGTTTTCCGGAAAAGCAGGTTTCTGAGGAGTCACACTGACCCTTGTAGGCCGTCCTGGGGTAGTTGCTCTGTCTTATTATCTAGTGCAGTGGACTGCATGGGGTTGGGTTGGGTTGGGGTTTGGTTTGGTTTTGCCAGTTATCTTTAGTATTGTCTTTCTTTTAAGAGAAAAATGAGTTTTTTTCCTCTCCAAAATAATGATAAATGTTTTTTGATTGGAAGAAATACTTCAGCCGTTTCAGAAATGCAAGTGACTTTTGCTGGGTTGTTTCACTTTTGATGGTGGGAGATACACAACTGAGCATATTAAATAATACTGTGAGATACATAAATAACACCGTGAGAAATGTAAGCAGACAAGGAGAGCTTCCTTTCTGAGTCATTTAATTCTCATACCATTTGGTTACCGGGTTTTAGACCCCAGCCGTTCTGGCTTTCCAGGCATGGCCCTGCAGAAATGCCCGGCAGCGGCCCATCCAGGGACCTGGCTCGGCCTGGAGTCCAGCTCTGTCCGCAGGCACCGCCAGACGACCGTCCTTCCTCAGGACTCACTGTCATTTGTTGTGATTTAAGTAAATGAGTAATGATTGTCTCTTTTTAAATTTTAGTTTAATAATTTAAATGTATATGTAAAGTATAGAAATGAAACACTAAAAATGGTATGTTAGGAATTTTTGCATACTGGCTACAGGGATCTGCTTTGGGTGCCCTGCACCCAAGCCTGCAGTTGTGTAGTGCACACTCCAGGGCACTCCAGGGCATGTAGAGCGGGGCTTTCTGCATGTTGAACCCAGGAAAATGTGGTTTTTACATTTATATCTGTCTCTGCAACGGGTTCTTTTTACGCTGAAGTTCGGAAACTGCTGGTTTAGGGGAATAAGAGAACAAGCTAACAGGGTGAGTGGTGGCCTTTCCACCAGCGTTTCGTGTGGCTGTTTTGTTTCTCACACCCTGAGATAGGCTCTTTGACACATACTCTGAAAAACACTCCTCACAGTGCAGGATGCAGCACAGGTAGGAAAAAAGCCTTCATTTCCCTCGGAACATAGCCCTTAAGAAAAGAAGAATATTCTCAATGAAGTACATATGTGCAGGCCTTTTAGGGTTTGTTTCTTTTAACCAGGGAGGTCCATCCATGTTGACTTTCTAGTTCTTTCACCCCCAAAGCCCAGGGATGTCAGAAAGAGAAGAGATTAGTGTCTTTTATCCTTTTATGTATTTTTACAAGAAGATGTTATAACTTGGTGGTGCAAATAATGATGATAAATGGACTTTTTAATTTTACCTAGGAGGAACACCTAATTTGAAGTTACTGTGGCTGAACCAAGACCCAGGGTTACAAGTCCGCCGTGTGGACGCGCTCCTCGGCTGTTTCGACCTTTCCTCCTCAAGAGAAGAGCTGCAGGCAGTGGAGGACCCCTGGAAGGCATTGTGCTGCCTCTTGATCTACCTCTTCGTACAGGTAGCCTCAGCTCCTCGTTCAGGTGCCGCAGTGGCTTCTCACCCCTGCCCTTGCCTTTCGCGAGGGTGGCGGTCCGGAGGGGTGGAGGTGGCGGTGTGGCGGCAGTCCGGGAGGGGGGTGGCGGTGCGGCGGCGGTCGGGGTGGAGGTGGCGGTGCGGCGGCGGTCGGGGTGGAGGTGGCGGTGCGGCGGCGGTCGGGGGGGGGTGGCGGTGTGGCGGGGGGGGGGGGGGGGTGGCCTTGGGCTCTTTCCTGTGTCATCCTCCCAGCGTCCCGCCGAGTCTCTAAGACGCAGGTTCGTGTGGGCCTGGAGGGCTGCAGTCCAAACAGGTTTCCTAGAGGCTTGGGAAGCCTTGCGGGGGAGGGAACCTGCCTTCACTTGGCTGATGCCTTCCAAGCACTCTGACCCATGCTGTGCCGCCCTGTTGCCATCACTGTCTGGGAGGTGGCTCCTGTCCTGGGGTCCAGTGTTGTGGCGAGAAGGCTCACAGCTTCTGGCAGATCCCTTCCACTGTCCAAGTCACGCTCACTCCTTCTTCTCCAGATGTGTGCTGAGCATTCCCCTTCGCCTTCCAGCCCAGGCCAAGGCATGGTTACTCCCTGGGGTTACTAGGCCATGTTACATCATGGGAAACAGGAGGCGTGCTTTGCAGAAGGGCCCAGTCAAATGTCCACCAGGACCGTTGTCACCAGTGTGCGTCCTCCTTGCCCGACCAAACCAGGGGTTGGAGGCCTCTGGTTAGGGTGCAGTGCTAGGTCTTGATTGGTGTTCCTCAGCAAGTTGGACAGTTTGTTTCTTTAGTTTTACACTTAATGTGTGAAAATTATAAAGGCCCATGAACATATTTGCCTTTAAAAACAATTTTCTTTAAGTTTAATTATTTTTGAGAGAAAGAGACAGAGACAGCATGAGCAGGGGAGGGTCAGAGAGAGAAGGAGACACATAATCTGAAATAGACTCCAGGCTCTGAGCTATCAGCACAGAGCCTGACACGGGGCTCCAGCCCACAAACTGCAAGATCATGACCTGAACCGAAGTCAGACATTCAACAGACTGAGATCCCCCCAGGTGCCCCAGTATTTGCCTTTTTAATAGTTGCCCATGTGCAGGTAATGTTTAGACCCACCTCAGTGAAGGAAGGACCAGGTCACTCCCTCTCCCACTTTCCTTCCTTGGCTATATTATATTTAAATGATTTTTGTCTCACTTCTGTCACAGAACAATAAAAAAGACCATTGCAATCACTTCTCTTTCTTTAGCCTGTTTAGACCTCCCATACTCTCAACCCCTTCAGGCCATCTTGCCTTCTACTTTGGTCTCCATATGTGATGGATCTTGGGTCTTTTTCTTTCTCATAAGCATCAGATTTTTCCCTTGGCTGAAGTAGAAAGTGACAGGACTGATTCTCAAACCTGAATTCACCTTATGAGTTATTGATTGCCATTAACACACTTACTCTTATTGTGGGATTACATTTCAAGGGAACATACTGATTTTTCTGTTTCTTTTCTAAATTTTTATTTTGTCTCTGCCAGTCTACAGCTAGTTCTGAATTTTGCATTTTGTGAAAATGTGGTATGGTTAAGTAACTCTTAGAGATTTCATTGTTTCATTACTGGTTTCCCATGCACCAGTGTAAACTTTAGTTTTTGCATTACTGGTTTTTTTTAAGCTTTATTTTTTTTTAATGTTTATTTATATAGTTTGAGAGAAAGAGTGGGGGAGTGAGGAGGAGCAGACAGAGAGGAAGAGAGAGAATCCCAAGCAGTCTCCACACTGTCAGTGCAGAGCCCAGCATGGGACTTGATCTCACAAACTGTGAGATCATGACCTGAGCCAAAATCAAGAGTCGGACTCTCAACCGACTGAGACACCCAGGTGCCCCACATTGCTGTTTTGAGTAGAACGTTTTGTTATTCGTGCCAGACTTAGAAATATAAATGAATGGAGGATGGATTGTTAAGTGTAAAACTGCTTTTCTTTTGATATTATTTATCACATATGCACGCATTATCAGCTCATATTTTTGGCTGCGAGGGGGCCATAGTGGGGACTGGGAATGGTGGGTAACCAAGAGCTGCAGTTTCTCTTCCAGAAACATTCGTGTGTTTTCTTCCTAATACCTGTGTGCATGTGGACAGTAACTTGTGGGACAGAGTTTGAATTACTTTTTCAGCACAAGAGACGGGCTGTTGGACCCAGTGACGGTCAATCATCACAGCTCTGTGTTGTCACTTGTGCGGGTGACTGTGAGTTATGAAAATCCATTTCCAGCAGAAAAAAGTCTAGACCACACAACATGTTGATTGTAGGTTTACATCTCGCATATTTATATAAACCTGAAGCAAATAAGCATCTTCTTTCTGTAACACCTTTAAATAAAAATACTTCTAGTGGGAGTCAGCACGAGGTAGACCTGTTGGTTGGACTTGGCATGTTTAAATGTAGACTTCTTAACACTGAAAAACAATGAATTAACACATCAGTGACATCTCTGAGACAAAGGTACTAAAATGCATTCATGGACTCATTATTCTCTTAGGTTTCATAAGGCTAGAAGGATAAATTTATAAAAATGTTATATTTTTATACAGTTAAGCTTAAGTTAAATGTTTTGATGGACAGCGGGTGGCATGGAGCCTGTGGAGAAGCTGAGTGGTCTCCTAACCTCCAAGTTAGCAGCAACACTTCACGTGAAAAGTTTATCTGGGAAAACTCTCCGGAAGGGTTAGGTTATGTCAGAGCAAGTGTACGTATTTTTTTTATAATTTATAGTACAGCAAATGCTTTATAATAATAATGTCTGTTATGTGAAATTCTAAGAAACTTGGCGTTACTAAGAATTTGGCACCCTCTGCTGTGGTGTGAGATTGGTTAGCTACAGAGATGGTGGCCGAGTATGAAATTGGCTAAGTGTGAAAACCATGACATACGAGATAGTTATTTTTTTCTCATAAGTAGGCATTTTATTCAAAAGTTGCTAATGGCAAGAAGTAGAATTACATGTGAACAAACCCAGTCTAAACAGAGAGAGGTGGGGGTTTGTGGAATAAAAAAATAATGTGTTCTTTGCTTGCTCTGGCTTCTGTGGATTGGAGTCTTTTTTCTTGGTCATGAGTACTGCACATCGTAGATTTGGGGGTTTTTCCTGAAACAATTGTAGCTGTCAGTTATACAAAGGCAACAACTTCTTCAGAATAAAAACGAAACAGGGCAGGGTAGTGATGTGGTTGCTGCCTTGTGTGGGGCAGAGGTGATGGATGCCAGAAGTATTTGCTTCTCCAGGAGAGGCCAGGGGATGCTGGTCGGGGGAGCAGGAGTCCCCAGTGAACAGTCTTTCTGGTTTATGATGGGATCATTTTCATTGGGAGTAAACATGTTAGCCATTTTTATCATTGAGAAAGAATCGAAATTCTTATCCATGGGTCTGTGGTGGTTTTCCCGATATTCTTCCCTTCAAGCGTCTACTTGCCACAGAACGCGGTCCCTTCCAGAAAGAAGGTCTTGTATCCCTACGATGGCGTTGGGAACGCCGAGCAAGGCCTACTGCAGTGCTTCCTTCTGGCTGGCAGAACTTGGTGGCTGAGCTGGAAAAGTCACCGCCCTGTAACTGAGAGGAGATGGTCCCTGAGAGTAGCCCGCCGTCCTCATTCCCGTCATTCACCTGAGATCCAGAATTTCCCCGTCCGTTTCTTTCTCCAAATCCCTGCCCCCCTTATTTTCACTCACACTTTGGTTAGCTCCAATTCCACGGAAGACTGGAGGGGCTCAGATGTGGGGGTTGTGGTTTCCATTAAACTGGGATCTGAGTGCACAGGTTTTACTGGGGCTGGCAGGGGTGGAGGGTTACCCCAGCCTTGATCACCCCAGCTCATGCTGCCAACCCCTAAGTTGCCAGCCCTGGGAATTGGTCCCCAAAACAATCACCTGTGTTGCTCGAAGGGTCCCTCTTGCTTGTGGCTCATGCCCCTCCCAGGCAGCCCAGAGATTTCTGCCTTGCTGGAGAGCGAGCAGGCCTGGTCCAGGGCATTGTGGAGAGCTTCACACCTGGACTGCGGGCTCCCGCTCGCCTCTGTCGCCCTGTGCAGGTGCCGGCATTTAGTCACTGAGCCCGTGTGCAGAGTGTCAGGTTTTTCCCAGAGCTGATGCTGGTTCTCCTTCTCTGTCCTTTTCAGGTGGACACTCTTTGCCTGGAGGATCTGCATGCTTTTATTGCTCAGGCCCTGTGTCTCCAAGGAAAATCAACTGTGCAGCTCGTGGACCTACAGGTACTGGAATGACTGGTTGACTGTCACATCTCTGAAGACAGCCTGCCTGACCAAAGGGTCAGTGCTCTTGCTACCCTTTTGTTCTGTTTAGTTTTGGTTGGTGTTTCACAGAAAAGATAAAAAGGCATATTTAGCCAAGATGTTTTCATGATGCAGGGGTGTAGTTCATCCCCAACAGCGGAGCCCCGAGTCTTGCTAGGTTAGCGAAGCTCAAGCAGATCTCTGTACAGATGGCTCCCTGCATTTCCTGGAAGTGGCCGTCCAGACCTCTGTCACAGCTGGGTCATGTGCTCGCAAGTCCTGCCTCTTTCCAGTGCCGAGAAACGGATGGTTCTTAATCCCGTCTCAGTATTGTCGTAATAAGAAGAGAATGGTCTGTTTGATCCCTTATAAGCCTTGCTGACTTCAGGAAAACAGGAGGCCTTTTTCTGGTGTTAGTGACTTTGGCTCGTACACACCTTGTCCCCCAGACTTGGTGTCTGCTCTCTGAGGCTGGGCCACGTCCCACCTGCGTCGTGTCCTCTCCCAGTACCTTGTTCAGGGAGTGTTTAGTAAACAGTGTTGGTCAGTGGAGGTTATTCAGACACTGCCATTCACGAGTGTTTACTCCTTTAGTTTCACGAACTAGCCCATTTGCAGCTAACCCCAGCCACTCTCCTTTGTGGTCACACCCTCTTAGGTCTGATGGTTATTTCTTAAAAGAAGCCCCAAGGTCAGGCCAGTTGTTTGTGGAAACTTAAGACTGCTTTGTAAATGTCACTGGATAATGATAAGAGTTTTATCCATAGTTTCTAGTTAATTGAATTAGTTTTCACCTGTCTTTCTAGTGGAAAAAAAAAAACTAATAAATTTCATTTATAAACAATTTTTAATCTAATCTCAGAATTTAGTACTGGATTTACTTCGTAAACTAATTCCCATGGTGGTCCAATTAAATGAACAGGGCTGGGTTTTGTGTTTTGTTTTTGTTTTTTTATTAGCACTTTTACATCAGATTCAAGAAAGTTCATTTTAAAAGTGGACTTTTTTTTTCTTCTTTTGGCAAGACTCCATTTTAAATAATGGATTTTGGCTTATTAGTAGGTTAGTGCTAATTCTTTTTTTATTGAGGTGTCATTGCCATTATAGAAGTTCCAGATGCACAACATGATGACTCAGTATTTGTGTCTATTGTGAAAGGATCCCAACGGTGAGTCTGGTTAGCATCTGTCAGGACACATAGTTACATAGTTACAGAATGTTGTTTTAGTGATGGGGACTCTGACGGTTTCCTCTCTCAGCTCAGCGGCGCAGGCTAGTGGCGCAGTGGTATTAACTGTGTGCATCCCGTGGCTTATTTATGTTCTCACTGGAAGTCTCTACCTTTTGACCCCCTTCACCTATTTCAGTCACCCCTGCCTCCGGTGACCACCAGCCTGTGACTAGGAGCTTTTTTTAAATTCAAGATCATACATATGAGTGAAGTCCTATGGTATGTGTCTTTCTCTGACTTACTGTACTTGGCATAGTGCCCTCAGGGCCCATCCACGTTACCACAGTTGGCAAGATTTCGTATCATTTCTTTTTTTTTTTTTTAATGGCTGAACAAAACAGTATCGCATTGTGTATATACCCCATGTCTGTCTTTTAACCTGTTCATCAGTTGATAGACCCTTCGGTTGTTTCCGTATCTCGGCTATTGTGAGTAATGCTGCAGTGAACGTGGGGTGCACATGTCTCTTCAAGATAGTGATTTAACTGCCTTCGGATATATCCCCAGAAGTTGGATTGCTGGGTTCTATAGTAGCTCTCTTTATTTTATTTTATTTTATTTTATTTATTTATTTTTTTTAATAGTTTATTGTCATGTTGGTTTCCATACAACACCCAGTGCTCATCCCCACAAGTGCCCTCCTCCATGCCCATCACCCCCCTTCCCCTCTCCCCCATAGGTAGCTCTCTTTTTTAACTGTTTGAGGAACCTCCATACCGTTTTTGGCAGTGGCTACACCAGTTAGCGTTCCCCACCAGCAGTACAAGAAGGCTCCCCTTTCTCAGCATACTCGCCAACACTTAACTTTTGTCTTTTTGATGATGGCACTTCTAAACCAGTGTGACAAAGTAATTGACCACACATGCATGCATGGTTTTACTTTTGAGCGTTCTTTTCTGTTCCATTGATTTTTGTGTCTGTTTTTATGCTAGTACCATACTGTTTAGTTTTACTATTGCTTTGTAATATCGTTACAGCGATATGCCCTTCAGCTTTGTTCTTTCTCAAGATTGCTTTGGCTATTTTGGTCTTGTATGGGTCCTTACACATTTTACGGTTGTTTTTTCTATTTCTGTGAAAAATGCCTCTGGAATTTTTATAGAGGTTGCACTAAATCTGTAGATTGCTTTGGATAATATGGACATTTTAACAATATTTGTTTTCCAGTCCATGAGCATAGGATGCCTTTCCATTCCTTTGCATCATCTTCAGTTTCTTTCATCTCTGTGTTACAGTTCTCAGAGTACAGGTTTTTCACCTTCCTGGTTAAATTTATACCTAAGTTTTTTTTTTTTTTTTTGGTGCAGTTATAAGTGGAATTGTTTTCTTAATTTCTCTTGCTGCTGTTTTGTTTTTAGTGTATAGAAATACAACAGATAATTGTGTATTGATGTTGTATCCTACAACTTTATTGAATTCATCTATTATTTCCAACCATTTTTTGGTAGTCTTAAGGGTTTTCTATATGTAATATCACATCATCTGAAAATAGTGACAGTTTTACCTCTTCCATTTAGTTGAGTGTCTTTTATATCTTTTCCTTGCCTGATTACCCTGGCTGGGACTTCCAGTGCTGTGTTGAATAAAAGTGGCGAGAGTGCACAACTTTTTCTTGTTCCTGATCTTAGAGGAAAAGCTCTCACTTTTCACCAATGAGGATGATGTTGGCTCTTCATCTGATCACTGTTCCTCCTTTTGGCAAAACACAATTTTAAAAAGTGAATTTTCAGTTATTAGTAGATTAATACAGTTCTTAATACCAGACTGTGGCCTTCCTCCCAGACTGCTATCCTACTACTGGCCTGTCTGTCCCTTGACCCTCCCCTGCTTTCCTCTCCCCTCCTAGTGAAATTAAACAGGCAGGCAGAAAGAGAGAGGAACTTGGAGGTCATGCTATCTCCTGCCTTGTTCTGTGGATGGGGAAACTGAGGCATTGTGGGCAGCAGAGCCAGCTGGAGTTCATGGTCTGCTGATGAGGGTACGTTCTGGGTTCTGTCACTTACCAGCTGCATGACCTCGAACAAGTTCTTATGAACATACAGCAGAATACCACTCCTCTCTCTTGTAAACTGGAGGGGACACCTGACCGCCGGCACCATGTGGGACGTTCTTTCACTTTGTCCACGTCAAGTGTGTGATCCTATGCCTGCCTTGTTGTTGGCAGAGCCAAAGTGGAATCGACTCTTGACACCCAGCCTGTGGTCTTTTCCAAAAGAAAGGCGCTGTTACTGGGAGGGAAGGACCTGAGGGGACGTTAGAGTGACTCCCATCGGGAGCTCACCGTGCTGTGCCCTCTCTCTCCGGCTCAGTGCTGCTCTGCACTCGCCAGTCATGGCCTCTAGTCAGACCAGGTCCCTTTCCCGTTGTCGGAGCTTCTCCAGCAAAAATGGGGATCTGTGCCAGCTGTCACTGACATCAATTCCCTGTTAGGGCTGTAACTGGGCCGTGTGCATTCTCCTCATGTGAAAGCCGCTCCCAGGGACCGCCAGAGCCCCCGTGGGAAGTGTCCCGAGGAGGACAGGGAGAGTTAACCAGCGGTGGGACTGAAAACAGATGCAGTATCAGTGGCCGACCCTCTCATTAGCCCAGGGTCACTCCCACTTGGCTGTCCTGGGTGATTGGGTCGATTGTGGAGATGCTGTGAGGGTGGGCAGGACAGAGTCCCCGCCAGGGCCTCATTCCACTCCCGCTGCCGAGGAGCGCCTTGTTTAGGTTCCAGACCCCCCACCTTCACCATCAACAGTGGAGCCCCACAGCTGCAGAGCCAGCATCCCTGCTCGCTGGTACTGATGGGCAGTTTAAAAAATGCCCTGTTAGGTTTGTATCCACCAATATTTTTTGTGTCTCAGCAAGCTTGAATCTAGCTTTAAAGAGGTATATGGATTTATGTACTTATTAAAAATCTAAGGGGGGATGGATTATATATGTGAAGATTACATCCCATGTTATACGTACACACATTCAGAGACACAGAAGTCTGCTGTCTATGACAAGGAGTATAAGGAACCCTTCATCGGCAGCAGTTACATAAAAAAAGAAAAAGAAGGGATGCAGTATTACTTCTGATGAAGAAAAATACAAAGAGCTTCCCTTTCTCACGCACAAGGGGCAGGCATACCGGTGACAGGAGACGCTGTCCTCGGTGCTGAGAACACATGTGAGGAGCCGAGCCGTCCGCAGGCAGCATTACTCTCTTCCCGGCTGTAGCTGCGTCCTCTCTGAAAGCTGGCTGCTCTTCTGTCCGTGTTGACAACTGTCCGTGTGTGTGTTCACCTTACGGTCCTGGAGGACATGATCATCACTGTATTTTAAATAGTTCACGTGGTCCTTTGATATTTGGCTGGTATAGCCCATCTGAAAACACACAGGTAGGGTATGTATGGGATTAAGTTGGGATCTCTACATATTTAGGAGGGAAAGTCAGCTAAACACTAGACTGAATTACACAGCGATTAGCTAACTTGTGAGGCCCCTCTGTAAGGAGCTGCAGGTGGGGGGCAGATTATTGGATTTTTGCATCTGTATAATTGAAGATGAAGTTGTCAAGGCAGAGGAATGGTCGTGTGTCTTGAGGTGTCCTGCGGACCCTTCTGTCAGTGCCTCCCCACCCTTGACTGGCTCTAATAGCTGGGCCCCTGGTGTGTGGCAGGGGGAGCCCCTGGCCTCGGGGAGCCCTGGGTCTTGACTCCATACTGTGCATGCTGGCTTCTGAGGTAGGCATGCGTGTACTTGTCCAGAAATGTAGACGGGCTAGAAGTCGCTCTCTCACTCACACCCTCTGGTATTTTGTCAGACGTGGGTACCTGCTGAGAGCATTTTGTCAAGTCCTGTCCCCTTGCTACTGCCGAGCCAAGCAGAGCACAGCAGGGACACCTGGCGCCCACTCTCGGAAGCCTTCCTGCTGCCTCCTCCCCGGAGCACAGCAGTGCTTTCCAGTTCCTCCTGCTGCCCTTCTCAGGAAGTGGCAGAGGAATAGCCCTAGCTTTCTTTGCTCATCAGTTTCTCTGCTGTGCTGGGTCCCTGACACCAGCAGACCCCTTATCCCCTGCTGGCTCTGATTCCAGCCTCCTTCTGGATGGACAGCTCCTCATGGTTGGAACATTCCAGATGCATCTCTTCCGTACCAGGGACTTGGGGAGCACTGTCTGAGTGCCCCAGCAGCTTCTTCAGAGCTTACAGGAGGCGGCAGCCACCTTTTCTGCCCTTATCACCACTCATCAGAAAGTGCTGGGTCATCTTTGGGGAATAAAAGGAAAAAAATATGAGTAAATGGAAGGAAAATCCTATTATAAAATTCAGGCCACACCACATCGGAAGGTGATGTGTTGTAAGCAGTACATTTCATTGCCACTATAAGACTTTTCAAGACTTACTGGACGCAGAGCTCTTGGGGCACACATGCCGTGGTGGGGTTGCCATGAACGGGACCAACCCCAGCAGCACCGTGCCCGGGCAGGGAGCATGGTTTGGCCCACAGTGGACACGGAGGCTCAGACGGGCAAGCTGCGTGCGTGGCCCTGCAGCGAAGGTCAGCTGACGCCCATGCAGCTGTAGCTCCTGGCTGAAGGAGCCTCCACGTGCCTCAGGCAAGGCCTGACTTTATCACAGTCCCCTTCACTCTGGGCACGTGGTGACCTAAGTGACAACTTCACTGAACGTGACATTCTCAGTGAGATTCCATCATCATGTTTATTACACGTTCCTTTCTTGCAGGGGGTCTCTGTTTTGTTAAAACAGTTAAAACAGCCACCTTTGAACTCCAAGACTCTAATAGTCTCTGAGTCTTCATGAGCTCCTCGTGCAGCGTGTAGGTTTTAAACTTCCATACTTTTAATAATTTATGTTGTAAAATTGAAGAAATAATTTGGAAGAGTACTTAAAGTGGGTCAGCCTTACTGTTCACCGCAAGTGTGGATGCTGCCCTTTGCCCTGGGCCTTCAGAGCCAGCTTGTCTTCTCCACCTGGGCCTGGAGTCCACCACCCCCCACCCTCTCTGGGGGGTTGCTGTGCACATGGGCCCCTCTCCCTGTCTTTGCTTCCTCTTTATCCTCCATCTTTAATTCAGTCTCTTTGATTGGCTCTGTCCTTTGGTGGATAAAGTCACGAGTCTCTCCACTGAAAAACAAAAAGCTTCTGCAGGAAATATTCCCAGCCAGCCGCTTGCCCACCCTGTTGCTCGGAGGACGCGGCAGGACTAGGCTGCATGGGTGCCAGCCTGCACTGCCCACTCTCCTCCAGTCCTGCAGGAGGGCCGTGCCCATTGCACGAGGTCACCGAAGCTGAGGTCAGGAAGTGTTCTGCTGCCAACCCAGGGGCCCCAGCTCTTGTGCTGTCTTCTCTCTGCTTTTGAGCCTGCATTCGGCACACCTTTTATTTATTTTTGTTAAGTAAAGTTTTCACATTCTAGACTTCTTCCAGACACATTGGCTGAGCCTCGCTCTGGGGCTCCAGTGTTGGTAGCTTGGGAGTGGAGCAAGGGCAGGCTGTTGTGTGGGGACCTCGGTGAGGAGCCTGCCTGTCCCGTGTGGGATCTTGATGATCTCCTTCCTCTTCTAGATGAAGGCACTCATGTTCCTGGGAGCTTGCCACAGGTGGGCGCAGTGTGGGTGGGGGGAGCTGGTTGTGTTCTCACAGGAAGGGACTGCTGTCCTCTGAGGGGCTGATGAGCCGCCAGTCACCAGGTTCCTTACCAGAGTCTCCACTTGCCTTGCAGTAGAGGGTGTTTGGGACCTGGAAAGTTAGGCGTGGTGTCTGCCTGGCGGTGACCTGTGCTCTGAGTGACAGGTGGTGTCAGGCAGGGTGTGGGGGACAGAGGTGCACACATCTGCCCACATGTGCTCCTGACTGCCCGCACCTGTCAGGAAGCCTGTTGTTCTGACAGGAGTGCAGGTGCTGGGGTGAAGCTCCGAGAACCGGGATGCTAGGGGCCTCCACGCAGAGCACCTCGGCCTGGGGCCACAGCCATAGAGCTTGGTGAAAAGTAAACGACCAGGGTCAGGAGCATCCTTGAATTGCGGGCTTTGTAAGAAACATTTCGCACACATGGGTAACTCATTCCCAACTCATTGAGCTGAGTCTATAAAATGGGCAGTATTGCTGGGTCTCTCCTCTTGGGGTGTGGTTTCCGTAGACCTGTCAGAGCACAGACGCACATGGTCATTCTGCTTGCCCTGACCACGGGTGGGTGCGCAGCTCTGACGAAGAACACGCTGCCTTGGCTGTTCTTATCTCCGAAGAGTATCCGGAAGCTACTCTGTAAACCTGGAGTAAGCCACTTTGAAGTTTGTTTAAATTTTGACAATTTCGACTTTAAACAGAGGTTCTGGAGAAGATGTAAAGCTCACCAGTAGAAATTTAAAATCAGTCTATGCCATTGACTCTCCAGATCATATCTTTATCTTGCCAATGAAGCGTTAAATGGGACCCTCGCTCTGCCAGAAGCTCAGAGCCAAGCTCAGCAGCTGCAGCCCTCAGGCCAGATCCGGGCTGTCACCTACTTCTATATGGCCTACGAGCACAGAACCAGTTTACACGTTTTGAAAATTTTGTTTAACGTTTATTTATTTTTGAGAGAGAGAGAGAGCATCAGTGAGGGAGGGGGAGAGAGAGAGAAAGAGGGAGACCAAGAATCCGAAGCAGGCTCCAGGCTCTGAGCTGTCAGCACAGAGCCTGACATGGAGCTTGAACCCACAACCCAAGAGATTATGACCTGAGCCAAAGTCGGACACTTAATTGACTGAGCCACCCAGGTGCCCGAAGCTTTGCATTTTTAAATGGTTAAGAGAAGAATCAAAGAAGAGTCATGTTTTATGACGTGTGGAAATTATATGAAATTCAGATTTCAGCGTCCAAGGTTAAGTTCACACCACAATAGCAGAGCTGAGAGCTGTAACAGAGACTGTAAGGCCCACAAAACCAGAAATACTGATCGCTCGCCCTTTGCAGACTTACTTGCTGGCCTCTGGCTTAAACCAGCAGGTAGGTCTATAGGCTCTTCAGTGAGAAGGAAGGTCACCAGACAGTGCATTTCTTATGGACAGAGAGAGACCATTCCACTGGTCATTGTGCTGGGCCTTGCACACATTCCTCAGGAACAGGAAAGAATAGAGCATATTTTAGAGAAATTGGGAGGTCTTCATAAATATTACACAGTTAATTTTTATATCATTTCTTTGAGGGAAATAAAATTCTTAATGTTGTTAGGGAAATGAAGACAAAGATTGGTGTCTTGGCCGAGGCCCCTTGAAGGGGCTGGTGAGGGTGCACATTCTGTGCTGTGGAGTCCGGCCCACCCACCCATGATGAAACCTGGATTTGGGGTCTGGGGGGGTGGGTCCGGGATGGTGACTTACTCCTGTTGGATCCTCTGTGCTTCGGGCTGCCGTACAACGTCTGATGCCCAGTAAGTTTCAGTACTGAAGGTAATGTCTGCTGGAGCCAGAATGAATGGGACCTTGGTGGTGGCACAGGCAGGCTCTGGTGCCAGGCTCTCATCGTAGAGTGATTTGCCCAAGGTCAGGGCACCCAGGTATGTCATAGCCACACTGAGAAAGTCAGGGCTGCGGGGTGCACCAGACGTCATTGCTTCACGTCATCTCCCAGACAGCCTCTAAAGTGAAGAGCAAACATGGCACGTGTAACAGCAAATATAGAAATTTTCCATGAAAAGATCTTTAGTCAATATTGCCCCTGCTGGTGAACTGTCACTTTCCAAATCAAGCACTTTAAATTCTAGGAATAAAATCAAAATGCCTCAAGGAGATCACATTTTTAAAGCACATCAGAATAAAATCTATGGAATGATGCTTTACTGATTAAACTACTAAAACAGAGGATTGTGTAAATGTGTATTAAAAGATTTTTTTTTAAAATGCTTTTACTGCTAGGCACTCAGAAAGTTGATGGACGGACGGATGGACGGATGGATGAATAGTAGAAATAGAATCTACTGGGGACGCCTGGGTGTTTTAGTCAGTTAAGTGTCTGACTCCTGATTTCAGCTCAGGTCATGATCTCGTGGTTCGTGGGATCAAGTCCCATGTCGGGTTCTGCACTAACAGTGCATAGCCTGCTTGGGATTCTCTCTCTCGTCCCCTGCTCACACTGGCTTTCTCAAAATGGGGAGGGGAAAAAAGAGGAAAAAAAAAGAGAAGTAGAACCTATTGAAAGTTTTAGTAGGCTTTTTAAGTTGATACATAAGCACAGAGGGTGAAGACTCCCCAGATGGGTTAGATTAAATATGTCAGAGAAAACAGGTGGGACCTTCAAGTGACAGGCCCTCAGTCTCATCCTCGTGTGCACATGGAACTCTCAGATGCTTTCCCAGAGCATCCACAGGCAGGTCATCGTGTGACATGAGCAGGGAGGGCACTCTCGGGCCCAGCTGCCCCTTCTGGATCTGGTGGGGCGGGTGCCAGTGTCCCTTCTTGCGCCTGTGGCCCTGTGATAATGGTTACCTGTGTCACACGGCATGTCCTTGATTTGTGGTTCAGAGGATGAGCTCCGGTAAGCCCTCTCCTGCTCCTGTGATGCTGGCAAGATACAAGCAGGGGTTGGTGGGTGCCGCCTGACCCCGGTGCCACCCTGGTGTGCCTTTCCTGCACTTCCATCCCTAGCACGTCAGTGAGCCGTTTCTCTGTCTGGAGAGCCCCAAGAATCTATTGGGTGCCGGCAGCCACCCTTCCATGCTGTTCTGGGGGAGGGCTGGTGGCCAACCAAAGTTCAGTGAGGACATGTTGGACTTGCCTGGGACAGCAGGTGGGACACCTCGTGGAAGTTCTCAGGGGAGAGAGATCTCTGGCTCCCAGCCTCGCCAGCACGTAAGGGTCCAGAATGATCCATCACTCTCACCGGATGCCCCACAGCTGACTTGCCTTTGAGGAAGAGAGATGCATGAGTCACCTGCAGAACAGAGATGTAGAGCAAGGCAGGCCACACCCAGGCCACCTCCTCCGTGTTCAGTGAAGCTGCTTTCTGCACAGCCTCGCCTGTCCTCCCATGTGGCACCCATAGACACTGGCAGGCCACAGCAGCAAACTTGAGCGGCCTCAGAGTGGAGCCTGGGAGGTGGCCATCAGTCCTCCAGACGCTGAGGCCGGTAGTACCCACAGCAGCTCCTGTCTGTCCTGGGTGCCAGTCATACCTGCAGAGAAGCTGTTTGCAGATTTGGGCCTCTGCCTCTCTTGCTTTGTCCTCTGCTGTCACTGTGCTTCTCACTGTGAACCCTTCCTGGGACTTTGAAACTGGCCTCTGACCTCTCCTCTGTTCACCACTTGCATCCCGGGCAGAGGGGAAGGACTGGTGCTTAGAGCTTTCACACTGGGCCCGGGCCTGGCCTTGCAGGCATCCACAGTCTGGTTCTGTGCCCCGAATCCCATCCAGAGCCTCTCCCCCACCCCACTGCCCCAGTGACTCTGTGTCCTCAGTCCCATCCAGACCCCCCCCATCCTGCTACCCCAGTGACTATGTCCCCATTCCCATCCAGACCCCCACACCCTGCTGCCCCAGCGACTCTGTGTCCCCCGTCCCATCCAGAACCCCCCACCCTGCTGCCCCAGTGATTATGTGTCCTCAGTCCCATCCAGACCACCCCCCCATCCTGCTACTCCAGTGAAAATGTCCCCATTCCCATCCAGACCCCCACACCCCGCTGCCCCGGTGACTCTGTGTCCTCAGTCCCATCCAGACACCCACCCCACCCGCTACCCCGGAAGCAGGCCCTGCCCAGACCCCAGCCTTGCTGCCTTGTCCGTACACCTGCTGCAGAGGGGCTCCTTCCCCTGCTGGGTGTCTGCACATGGCAGGCTCCAATGTGCCCAGTGACTACACCTTGCCAGTGATGTCACATCTGCTTCAGGGCCTGTCCCCTTCCTCTTTCAGTGAGTAACCCTTCTCTCCTGCTCAAGGATGCCTGTCCCCTCTCCTGGGGGTTACAGCCCTTAAATTCCTGGGCCGCGGCTCTTCAGGACCAGACACTCGGCCTCATTCACCCCCATGTCTTCTCTTGCACCTGCACTTTCTGGCAGTTTGCGGGCACTCAGCTTGTTTTGTTTAGATGGATTGAAATATATCCTCAGTTACTTGGGAGTGGAGACTGAGTCCTCTGTAACTTTCACGGAACCTTTGTGCTTCATCAGTACTCAGATGTTGATTTACTTAATGCTTTCATCAGTCACTGTGCTCATGTCCATGCTGGGTGCCAGGAAGTGCGTTTTGTCTTCGTTGAGTAAGAATATTCAGGGGCGTCCGGGGCGGGGCTCAGTTGGTGGGGTGTCCAACTCTTGGTTTCAGGTCAGGTCATGATCTCGGGGTCGTGCGGTGAAGTCCCACATGGGGCTCCACACTCACCTGGAGCCTGCTTGAGATTCTCTCTCTCCCTCTGTGCCAACTCTGCTTGCATGTTTGCACTTTCTCTCTCGCAAATTAAAAAAAAAAATTAAAAATAAAGAATCTTCGATAAAATTTTTTTCCTATAGAAAAAACAAATCTCAGTATAGAATTTTCATTTTACCTTCCATTTTCAAACCCCATTCCACAGACTGGCAGAAATGTACCCTGGGTTGAGAGGGGTGGGTGTCCTTGAGCTGTCCTTGCCCCACTCTCTGTGCCCGTGCTCACACACTACCAGCCCACAGAACGTGGGTGCCCCATGCAGGTTGTCTCCCCTGGGCTTCAGTGGGTCCGCAAGGGGTTTGGGGGGCGCTGTTCTCTCCTTCCTGTCTCCTCACTGTGGCTCCGACGTTTCACGCCTGTGGCAGATCGGAGCCTCTAAAGTTCTCCCAGGAGCCAGACATAGGAAAGGGAGAAGCCAGAACTTGATGATTTTTACCCTCTGTTGATCCTGTGTATTGGCTGTGGGATATGTTAGGTGACCACCGAGTAAGGCAGTAAGGAGAAAATGGTGGAATTATGGCTAAGAGTTCAAATGTTATCTCACTGTTCCTTGTAAAGATTAGCCTTTTATCATTCTCTTAAACCTGGTCCTTTCTGTGACTATACATTCGTGAGTAGAGCTGTAGACCTCGTGGCGGTCGTGGGTCTGACGGCAGAGGTCGTGGCGGTCGTGGGTCTGACGGCAGTGGTTGTGGCAGTCGTAGGTCTGACGGCAGAGGTCGTGGCGGTCATGGGTCTGACGGCAGAGGTCATGGCGGTCGTGGGTGTGATGGCAGAGGCGGGCATGCTGCCATGATGTGCGAGGATGTAGGAGGGGAGACGGGTGGAGGTTTCACTGAGCCAGTCTTTGGAGCCATAGGATGGGTGGGATGCCCCACGTGTTCAGCGACTCGGCTCAGAGAGGGGCTTGGGTAAGGAGACGGCCCTGGAGTGGCCAGTGGTGTGCCTCCGCCCGCGTGGGTTTCAGGCCGCTCACCGGACAACCCCCTGGCAAAGCACTCTCTGAACCTGACTTTAGGTTGGCCCAGGGGCTGCAGCTTGCTAGGAAGCCGAGTTTCAAAACAAAGAAATATCGTTTTACGTAACTGCCAGGAAGCCCTCGTTAATGCGCCTTCCTTGGCCTATGAACACCACGCCACACCGTTGACTGTTTACTGTTAAATAGTTCCTGCGAAGCTTTGGGACATTGAAACTGGTTTTTCCAGTTTCTTGGTCCCCATCGAATGTCCCATCACCTGGGCAGGAAACATGCAGGCCTCAGCTTTTCCTTGTGTTTATTCCAAAGCCCCTTAAATCCTATTTCTAAAACACAGGCTGCTTGTCCTCATTAATTTTATTTATTTGTAAGGCCATACCTTATAGCCACATGGAGCTGGTTCGTGCTCGTTGGTGACTCTGAGCCTGGAGCCAGGCCCAGCCTCCTGCCCTGACTTGGGCTCCCAGGGTGTCCCCTTGGTACTGGTTGTTTGGGGAAGAGGAACGGCTGCTGTGGGGTCTCTCTTGCGGGAAGGTGACCTCAGTGTTTCAGGTGTCAGTCCTGCGGCTGACAAGGTCTGCTCTCTCCTTAACCCGGTTACTGTAAGTGCGGGGTTCCTCTGCTCACCGAGTAACCGGGAAGCCACCAGCCCCGTCCTTTACTCAGTTTTTCGTGTGTCTTCAGCCAGTTTGGGATAATCCTCTTCTTTAGTAGACTTGTGGAGGAAGGAGGAAAGCTGTAGTTTATCTTCTAAAACCTTACATTGTAATTAGAAAAATAAACTCACAAGGCAAATATAGCTGAGAATACTTTCAAGTTTATTTTATTTATTTTGTGACAGAGAGAGAGTGTGAGCTAAGGAGGGGCACAGAGAGAGAGAGGAGAGCATGAGAATCCCAAGCAGGCTCCACAGCGTCCGCGCAGAGCCTGACGCAGGGCTCATTTCCTCCATCTGTGAGATTGTGACCTGAGCCTAAATCAGGAGTCAAATGCTCAACCGACTGAACCCCAGGCACCCCTGGCTGAGAAATACTTTCAACGTATTCTGGGAAATAAAACTTGCACAACCCTAACACTTAAAAAACTATTTTGTTTCCCCAACGTAGAGAAGCACAGGAAAGCGCCGCAAATGTGCCGGCTGCTCCTGATATAGGCACTCTGCCAGCAAGCAGTTGTATGTGGCTCAGTCTGGGCGAACCAGCTGAGGGTCTCAGGCCCCGGCACCCACCCTGCCTGTACCTCCCGTGCGCCATCTGTCCCTTGGTCTCCCTGGGTTTTCTGCGCTTGCTTATATCGAGCGGGAGGAAGAAAGCCATGTTTAGGAAACAGTTAATGGCCGTACAGCCTCTTGAATTAAAAGTGTCCCTAAAGTTACCGATGATGTCACCCCCCATCCTGTGACCCCAGGACAGCGTAACAGCTTTAGACTAAAGTCCCACATTGGTTGTTTCACCTGCTTTGACGTGGTTACTCCTCTTAATAGAAGTCGTTCGTGAGCTGTGAGACGGGATACAGCGCGTCCAGTGTCGCTCAGATGAGCCCCGAGGAGGTGCAGTGACCAGCGGGCCTGCGGGGGCGCTGTTTCAGCTGCCTGCATAGCCCACGCTAAGACCCACGTCCTCGGTGTGGCCCTGTGCTCACTGGTACCACCAGGACCTGACACGTCCCGACTGTGCCTGACAGGGTCACTAGGGATGGTGTTTGATGAGGCTTTGTTTTCACTTAAAAAAGTGACTGACTGGAACACCTGGGGGCTCAGTCGGTTGAGCGTCCGACTTCGGCTCAGGTCATGATCTCATGGTTTGTGGGTTCGAGCCCCGCATCGGGCTCTGTGCTGACAGTTTGGAGCCTGGAACCTGCTTCGGATTCTGTGTCTCCCTCTCTCTCTGCCCCTTCCCCATTCTCCCTCTGTCGCGCGCTCTCTCTCTCTCTCTCTCCNTGCTGTCTCTCTCTCTCTCTCTCTCTCTCTCAGAGATAAATAAAACATTAAAAAAAAATTTTTTTTTTTAAAGTGACTGACTGAGAATGAACAGTGTCTCCCAGGGTTAGTTATTTTCCCAGCAGACTTTCCAGTCCCTGTCACTTAGTCCTTAGTGGCGCGCACGCTGGCTGGGTGTCCAGGAGATGAACTCTGCAGATTGTGCCACTTTTCCTCCTGTCACTTGAGCCTCGCTGTGGCACATAATGACTTTGTGTTTCTGGCATTGGGAGAAAAGCGTGCAGTAGGTCAGGTTTGGGTGTAAAGCTGTCTGTATTCCATTGCACTTTGGTTCCTTAAAGGCAGGACTATACGTTTGCAGTGCACGTGGCACTCATCAGTACCGATGATTCGCTGGGACCAGGTGAGACCACGAAGACCCACAAAAGGCCCCTGACTCACTTGCAGTCGCCCGGCTGGGGCTGGGACTCCCAGCCTGGCTCCTCCTGTGGCAGCCCCAGCACCTGGGCCGCTCCTGAGCTGCTGTTAAAGTGAGAGGTGGAGCCTGTCCTGTGCGACCATGGCCATGAGCCGTGTTCCGGGCTGGAGTTCCTAGTTCAGCATCCTGCCGAAGAGCCCCCGCCAAGGAGCACTCACAGCGCACGCGCACACTGTGGACCCTAGTTCAGCATCCGGCCAAAGAGCACCTACCGAGGAGCGCTCACAGCACACCGCACACTGTGGACAGCAGGGCCTCCCAGAGTGGAGGCCGGCACAGCACAGCTCTCAGGACCGTGCATCGTTCTCAGCGGCACATGGCCAAGTGCACTGTGCATGCCTGATGCTGAGTGCCCAGCATGTGTGGGGTCATGACCTGCCCCGTGTCACACGGCACTTACGCTAGAAGGCAGCAGTTGTGTCCTTGTACACAGACATGACGTTATGAAATAGAGTTGATGTTATTTCCTAATGAAGACCCTCTGCCCATCTATTTTAGGATCCTGATAGAGCAGTAAATCTCGTCTGTGTCGTGTTGGTACTGAGGCAGCTCACTCGGCAACGCAGGCCCGGTGCCAGACCTGTCCTGGGGCACAGACACAGGAAAGTGATCGTCCCTGGAGGGTGGGCTCGGGGAGTGCCACCGTGGTGACCTCCTCCTGGGGCACAGGGGCAGGGAGGGCATTTCTGTCCCCCCTTGGTCCCCCGACATCTGCCCCTGCCCTGGGATTTGATGAGGCTGAGGTGAGAAGACAGTAAGGACAGGAGGGCCTCAGAAGGGAACAAAGAAATTAGCTGGGTTCATTGAGCGGCTTAGAGCCGGAAGCAACGGCTCTGGTCACAGCCGGGACTCACCAGGTGTTGGAGAGTCCAGGGGATTTTGGACAGCAAAGAGACAGCAAGCCCTCTGGGGCCAGGTGTGCCAGTACACGTGGGTCCTGGCCATGGAGCAGGCTCAGCGAGGGGCCTGGCACAGTGGTGCGGGGGCTGTTGCAGGTGGGACTGAAGTTTGCAGGTCCAGGTAAAGAGAAAAATGGTGGGAAGTGTCCAGGAGGCAGGAAGAGCCTGGCCTGGGAGTCCCGTTTTCCTGGCTCGGGTGTCCAAGAAGGGAGGTGAAGGGCTCAGTTTGGGGAGTCGCGTGTGAGATGTAGATCTGCACAGTGAGACTTACAAGTCTGAGGCTGGGGAGAGTTGGCACTGGAGATGGATTTGGGAAGTGTGACCACATTCCCATTTATCAACACGGGAAGAAGAAAGAGGTGTGGCCTGAGGATGTCCGCTGGGGGTCTTGAGGGCACCCTCACCTAGGACAGAAAGGGCGTGGACAGAGGCAGGCACCTAGTGGGCAGAGCGCCCACGTGCGGGTGCAGTCAGGAGAAAGGCTGAGATGAATGCTGGACTTCGACCTGGAGCAGCTTCTGGAGAACGTCAGGGTGGAGGCTGGTGGAGGGGGTGCTGAGACAGGAGAGGGTAAGGCTCCCCTCCCCGTGGTAGGGCCTGGAGGGTTGGGGAGAGTGGGGAGGGAGAGGATGACTGTGAGTGCAGGCACAGGGGCTCGGGCACCCTAGGAAGGAAAATGAGGTTTCCTGCTTCAGCACAGCCTGCTGTGTGTGCCACCCGTCGGTGGCTTAGGTGGTGTTTCCTGACCCCGCGTGTCCCAGAGAGGCGTGGCCCTTTCTGGGTAGCAGGGAAGCCCTGAGAAGGCTGGGATCAAAAGGGAAATGATTATGTTTGAGAAATGAAATTATCAACATATCTAGCCCTTTAAGACTACGACCTTATTCCTGGTTTGATGTGCTTTTCTTGGTTTAGAGTTTTAGTGCCTGGTAATTAAAAGTGTAATAGAAGTTCCAGAAATGCCCATGTCTTTTGGTGGAATTATCCTCAATTAACACACTTTGCAAACCCTCCAGCAAAGATTACAACTATACAAGTAGAGCAAATGCTGGTCTCAGGATTCCGGGCATCTATTTAAAGTACTCACCTGCCGCAGTATGTGTTTATTTTTGTCAGACCCAGAATGGTTGTCGCACATGTGATATAATTTTGAGGATTCTTTAAGTGAGAGCCTATGAACTGGAGCAGGAAAAAGAAATGCATCTTTATTTTCACCAATTTATAACAAATCCATCATTTCCTTTTTGATGTAGACAACAAATCATAATAATAATAGCATCGTAATAATAGTAATAATTTGTAGTCAACAAATCATAATCACAAATCTTGGTGACTGTGGCTTTGTCACCAAGAGAAATCACAGAAGAGCCCACATTAAATTACAGTTGGAAAAATTCGTACATTATTTCCTGTCCTCATTTTCTCAGAATTACGATTCTTACACCTGCTGTTGTCTTTTATCTTTTATTTCTTAAAAGATTTTTTTATAGTATTTATTTTTGAGACAGAAACAGAGCATAAGTGGGGGGAGGGGCAGAGAGAGAGGGAGACACAGAATCTGAAACAGGCTCCAGGCTCTGAGCTGCCAGCACAGAACCTGATGCGGGGCTTGAACCCACAAACCGCAAGATCATGACCTGAGCCGAAGTCAGACATTTAACTGACTGAGCCACCCAGGCACCCTTCTTTTATCTTTTAAAGTATATACAAAGAAGTAGGAAAATTACTATAAATTTGTTATTTTGAAAACTGTAGTTCATTATAACTAATTGTTTTATAAAGCTATGTATTTTATTGTATGCATTTAATGTTATTCTGAGAAAGAACCCATCGGTTTCATCAGGCTGCCAACAGCATTTATGGTGTGAAAACGAGAACCCTGGCTGTGGACACCAAAAGTGCAGCGCTGCCTTCAGGAGTGGGGGGTACATCCTGAGGGTGTTTGGATGGGTTTTCCTGGTGAAGACAAATAGAAAACATAACAAAATATTTTTTAAAAATAATAAAGTGTCAGATGGCTCAAAGGGTCATAAAGAATTACTGAATCAAGACTGTGGGAAACAGAAGTCTAGGAAGGTCAGCCCAGCATTTGGGAACCACTTTTGCTCCTGAGTATCTGCCTGGTAAGAAAGGAGAAGGGGCGCCTGGGGGGTTCAGTCGGTTGAGTGTCCGGCTTCGGCTTAGGTTATGATCTCATGGTTCGTGAGTTCACGCCCTGCATCGGGCTCTGGGCTCTGTGCTGACAGCTCAGAGCCTGGAGCCTGCTTCAGATACTGTATCTCCCTCTCCCTCAGACCTTCCCCTGCTCACGCTCTCTCTCTCTCTCTCTCTCTCTCTCAGAAATAAATAAAGAAAAAGAGAAAAGAAGGGAGAAAATATAATTTGTCACAGTCAGGAGTAAACGATGTGTCACCACAGACCCTGCCGAGAGCAAAAGGGTTAAGGGAATGCTACAGGCAACTTTATACACACACAAGTTGAGCCGCTTAGATTTAACAGACTAGATCTCCCCAAAACATAAATGACTGCAATCTACTCATTATTAACAGCTTAGACAGCCATATAATTGTTAAGGAAACCACATTTATAGTTTCTGAAACTGTCTCCAAAATACATCTATAACCCAGTTGTTTTCACTGGATCATTTATCCATGTTCAAAAGATCAATGCTAGTCTACCCATTATCTTCCACAAAATACAAGGAGATGGAATACTTTCTAGCAAGACCAGTATTGCCCTGATACCATGCCCAGATAAATGATTTACAAAAAGGGAACACTTGAGGCCAGTGTCTCTCGTGAGTAGAGAACACAGATAGATCCGTAACAAGATGTTAGCAAATCAAGTCAAGCAATGTGTAAAAAGAATCACACATGACCAAGCGGGGTTGTTTATTGCAGGGAGGCATGGCTGATTCAGAATTCAAAAATCACTCTCTGCAATTCTCTAATATGCTAATAAAGAAAAATAACACGATCACATCAGGTATTCAGAGTAAGCATAGAGAGGGACCTTCTTCACCTCAGTGAAGAAATATCTACAGGGGTGCCTGAGTGGCTCAGTCGGTTAAGCGTCCGACTTCGGCTTGGGTCATGATCTCACGGTTTGTGGGTTCGGGCCCCACGTCGGGCTCTGTGCTGACAGCTAGCTCAGAGCCTGTTTTGGATTCTGTGTCTCCCTCTCTCTCTCTGACCCTCCCCTTCTCATGCTCTCTCTCTCTCAAATAAATAAAACATTAAAAAAAAAAAAAAAAGAATATCTACAAAGTCTCCTGCAGCTATGTCACGCATCCCATGGAAGGGCTGCACGCGTCCCCCTGTGGCAGGGAATGAGGCCAGGATGTCTGCTCACATCGTCCCTCTCGAGCTCAGAACTGGTACTTGGGGCCTGTGCCCTGAGGCTGGACATGTCACTACATGAAGATCACTAAGGGAGAAAAAACCATCCCATTTTGCAGCTGACATGATTCTCTACATAGAGAATCCCAAGGAATCTACCAAAAAACTCCTAGAACTAGTGCAAGTTCAGCAAGATCTCTGGCTGAAGATCGACATTAAAAAATTTTTATGTGCTGAGAATTAGAAAATGCTGGTGGAATAAGTTGAAGGAAACCCAAGTTCATAGAGACATACCATGCTCATGGACAGTGAGGCTCTGCACAGTGGAGAGCTCAATTTTCCAAATTGATGGACTTTTTCTAGCAAAGTCCCAGCAAGGGTTTTTTTTGTTGTTGTCATTGATATGACAAGATCACTCTCAACTTTATATGGAAGAGCAAAGGAACTAAAATATAGACAAAACAGTTTTGAAAAAGAAAAATAAAAGTGAGAGGAATATAGCTTAACATAGCTGAGGATATAGCTTGTTATGTAACCACACTGATCAAGACAGCCTGGATGGTTTGGAGGATCGACACATATGTCCGTGGAACCGAGCAGAGAACCGAGAAGCAGAACCACAAAGGTCCTGCCACTGGATTTTAGCAAAGCGCAAAGGTCTTGTCAACAACATGTGGTGCTGGAGCAGCTGGACAGCCATAGACAGTGGAGTCGTGACCTTAACCTAACCGTTCATGCCGAAGAGGTGAACTCAACTGGAGCACCGAGCTAAGTGCAAAGTGTAGCACTGTAAAACTTTCGGGGAAACAGGAAACCTTCGGGATCTAGGGCTTGGTACAGAGTTCTTAGGTTTCACATCCAAAGCTTGATCCATAAAAGAAAAAAATAAGTTGGACCTCATCAGAATTAAAAACTGTTTTCTTCTTTGGGGCGCCTGGGTGGCTTAGTCGGTTAAGCGTCCGACTTTCCGACTTTCGCTTAGGTCATGATCTCGCGGTTTGTGGGTTTGAGCCCCGCGTCGGGCTCTGTGCTGACTGCCAGCTCGGAGCCTGGAGCCTGTTTCAGTCTGTGACTCCCTCTCTCTCTGACCCTCCCCTGCTCACGCTGTCTCTCTCTCTCTCTCCCCCTCTCTCTCTCCTAGAAATAAATAAAATATTAAAAAAAAAAAAACTGTTTTCTTCTGTAAAGATGAGGAAACAACAAGCTACTGACTGGGAGAAAATATTTGTCGACGTGTGGTCTGACAGAGGTCTTGTAAGTAGGAAATAAGAGGGGATTCTGAACTTAGCAGTAAAAACAGCACACTTAGAAAGTAGACAAAAGACACAAATAGACACAAAATATCATTTAAAAAGATACTTGGGTGTGTGAAATATCAAGCAGTGAAAAGTTTTTCAACATCTTTAAAGCCACAGTGAGGGGCCACTGGGTATGTATCAGAACAGCCAGACTACACGCAGTGATGATGGCAAAGGCTGGCACACGTGGGCTGCTTCCACGCCAGTGCACTGTGTGGGGTGGGAGCGCTTGGGAGAAGTTGGTCAGTTCCCTGAAGAGCTAAGCGTGCACTTACCACATGCCTCAACTGTTCCTAGACGCTCGTCCCACAGAAAGGAAGACTTCTGCTCACACAAAACCTGGATGTGAGCATTCGCAGCAGCTGCATGTATGGCAGCAAGAGCCAGAAACGAGAAGTGTCTTTAGGTGAGCGCTTAAACCCATTGGCCCATCCCCACGGTGGGGTAGGGCCAGCTGTAAAAGGGAAGACCTCACACACACAACAGCATGAGCGGATCTCAGTGCATCGTGCTGAATGAGGAAGCCACAGCCGCATGGCCACACTCTCAGAACATGGTAGTCAGAGAAATGGCGGGTGGGGCAGGGCAAGTGGGACCACCAGAGGCTCAGCACAAGGGAGGTCTTTGTGGTGACAGAGCAGCTCTGTATCTGTGGTGGTGGTTGCATAGATTGCTCGTGTGACAGAAGCTACGTAGCACACCCCCACTCACGTGTGCATGTGTGTGGAAGGGCCCATCTCCTGGTCTTGATGCTGCACTGTGGAATGTAGGGTGTTAGCACCGTGGGAAATGGGGTGCATCCATGGGACTCTCCATACAGCCTTTGCAGCTTCCTGTGAATCTTGTCGTCGTGGCAAAATAAAAGTCCCAGGCCAACCATCTGCTGCCTCACAGACACACACCTGAGATGGAGGAACACCAAGATGCTGGAAAATGAGGACCGTCAGAGATGAGCTGTGTTCTCACTGCGAGAAACCGCTGTGGCTGTGTTGGAAGAGTGTCCAGTGGGAATCACTTGGGACAAGGGCTGTGCCCTGGTGATGGGCAGCCTGGGGGCACAGCATGACTCGCTAGCTGCGTAAATCAGCACGAGCAGCTCCAAAAGTATTTCAGATGAAGACTGGCGGAATGGCAGAGAGGAGTACTGTCATAGCGCAGCCTTGAGAACAGAGCTGAGCAAACTGTGGCCCCATGTTCCGGATCCAGCCCATAGCCTGTTTTTGTACCATCCTGCAGCCTAAGAATGGCTTTTACATTTCTCAGAATTAAAAAAAAAGTTTTTTAAAATGTTTATTTAAAGAGAGAGAGAGATACAGAGTGTGAGCTTAACCGACTGAGCCACCCAGGCATCCCTGGTTTTTACATTTTTAAAGTGTTGTTTCTGAAAAGAAAGAATGTTCAACAGGGACTGTACAGGGTCAGCAAAGCCTGGAGTCTTTACTGTCTTGGCTGCTAACGTAAAAGCTGATTGATTGAGCCCTGCTTTACCGCCTCCCTGTCCAGAGCTGATGGAGCAAGCAGAGGGGAAATCACTGAGGGGCAGAGTACGAGAACACAGTGGACACGCTTGACCTCATCAGCATATAGATATGCACCCCAACCTGCAGGACACAGTGCACGTGGGCACCGCTGACATTGACCGTGTGGTGGCCCTAACACCCCAGCCAGTCTCAAGCCATTGAGGCCATAGCTCTACTTTCTGACCACAGTAGAAATGAGCTGGAAACCAACAGTAACACAAAAATTAAAACTCCCATTTATTTGAAAATTAAGTGGTATAATTCTGATTAACTCATGGGTGGAAGTAAAACTCACAGTAGGCATGAAATAATCTGAATGACAGTGAAAATAGTAATATTGAAGTTTGCAGACAAAGCTCAAAGCTGTTCTTAGAAGGAAATTTACAGTGTCAAATGAATATGTTGGGAAAGAAGGAAGGCTGAGAGCCTATGGTGTGAGTTGACGTCTCTATAAATTAGAAGTGAGCAGGGGCACCTGGCTGGTTTAGTCAGTTGAGCGTCTGGCTCTTGATTTCACTTCAGGTCATGATCTCATGGTTTGTGGGATCAAACTTCACATTGGAGTCTACACTGACAGTGCGGAGACTGCTTGGGATTCTCTCTCTTCCTCTCTGTTTGCCCCTCCCCTGCTCATGTGTGCACACATGCTCACTCTCATTTTCTCTCTCAAAATAAATAAACATTAAACAATAAATGAGCAGATCAAACCCAAAGAATATGATAGGAAGATCATAACAGCAGCAGTCAATAGACCATAGGAAAGGAGAAAGCATAAATGGCCCATAGGAACAGCATCCTTGCAGGGCATGTGGGCACTAAAGAGATAATGAGAGGGTATTATGAACAACATTACACCAGTAAATTTGGAAGATTAGGTAAAATGAATGTATTCCTTAAAAAATACAATCTATGTAGAAGACTGAAAGAAGAAATAGAGAATTCAAATGGTTCTAAATCTATTGAAGACATTGACCCTGAAGGAAACCACAAACCCCTATGGCTCCTGGTAGAATGTACCTCCACCTGTGATTAATCAGCGGCGCCTCAGCCCCACAAACCTCTTCCATGGTTGCTCTTTTTAGGACAGTTTAAAACAGTGCTGTAGTGCTGTACAACAAATACACTTTCTTTTTTAAAAATGTTTGTTTATTTTGAGAGAGACCGCAGTGCATGTGCACACAAACCAGGGAGAGACGGAGGAGGAGAGAGAGAATTTGACTCCTACTCAGCGTGGAGCCCCACGCAGGGATCTGTCTTTCAACCGTGAGATCATGACCTCAGCTGAAATTAAGAGTCAGACACTTAACCGACTGAGCCACCCAGGTGCCCAACAAATACACTTTCAGTAAACCTCAGATTCACTCTAGGGCAGTCACAGTTCATGATAACTTTCTTAGAATTATGATAAGTTTTCTTGTATTTCAGTAAGTGAAGTGAACCCTTATAAAGGAGTTGAATCGTCCTTGACTTATTTCATGGTTTATTTTGTTTTTATGAACTCTATTGGATATGCAGTGACACTTAAAAGAGCCACTGTTGGGGGCACCTGGGTGGCTCAGTTGAGTGGCCGACTTCAGCTCAGGTCATGGTCTCACGGTTCATGGGTTCGAGTCCCACACTGGGCTCTGTGCTGACAGCTCGGAGCCTGGAGCTGCTTCGGATTCTGTGTCTCCCTCCCTCTCTCTGCCCCTACCCTGCTCACGCTCTGTCTCTCTCAAATAAAACATTAAAAAAATTTTTAAATAGCCTTGTTGAATTGGAGCAGCTAGGCCAACCAGACACTGACAAGGAGCAAAGCCACATGGACACGTGCTTAAGTATCAGTTCACTTGTATGCATTCGGCACAAGCCAAGAATCCCAGAACCGTGAGCGGCTGCAGGCTCTCACCAGACACAAGAGCCCACCTGAAGTGCGTTATGGCAGCTACTCTGGCCAAGCGCGGTGAGAATGTATGATGTCAGGGTAGGTCTGACAACAAAAAGAAAATTTTAGATTTATGTGATCTTAATTTGTGAAAAGTTACTCACCAACTCTATGAGATAATTAACACCTATAATTAGAACAACCGAGTGTGTTTTTTTTAAGAATACGGTGAACTCAGGGCGCCTGAGGGGCTCAGTTGTAACCGACTTCGGCTCAGGTCAGGATCTCACGGTTCATGGGTTCAAGCCCCGCGCTGGGCTCTGTGCTGACAGCTCAGAGTCTGGAGCCTGCTGCGAATTTGTGTCTACCCCTCTCTCTACCTTTCCCCCACTCATGCTCTGTCTCTTTCTGTCTCTCAATAATAAATAAATGTTAAAAAATTTAAAAATATACATAGTGAACCCATCAGTATCTCAACTGATAATCATTTGGCTTCTTGTCCTTTGCCTTCACTTTTAAAGAAGCTTTCAGAGGCGAATACATGAAGGAAATGACCTGGCAGTATTTTCCTGGTGGACCACAGCTCTGACATGTCAAGGAGCTGTTCCAAGTTGTGGCCCAGAGGGCAGTGTACACACAGGCCCGGGCAGATGCCTGAGGTGTTCACGGTCGGGGCACGAGTGAGCACGCACTCACAGATGCCGCTCCCTGTCACGTCCCGCTGAGCAGCAGAGCTCACAGAGTGGCTGGCCACCGGCTCTGCTGTGAGCAGAGCGAGCACACAGTGCTGAGGGGCAGGTGTCCGCTTCCCCACGAGTGTGACCCCTTCTTTACGTTCTCTGTGTGCCCCCACAGCTTGACTACATCGACCCCCGGGCGGTGCAGCTGGGCTCCCTGCTGGTCCGCGGCCTTACCACTCTGATCTTGGTCAACAGCGCGTGCGGCTTCCCCTGGAGGACCAGTGACTTCATGCCCTGGAACGTGTTTGACGGGAAGCTCTTTCATCAGAAGTACCTGCAGTCGGAGAAAGGGTACACTGTGGAGGCCCTAGTGGAACAAAATGTGAGTCCGCGGTGTTTTCACACTCAGAAACCGCCAACAGGTTTGCGGTCAGGTGCTCAGGTGCCTCGTGAGGCTCAGGGTCCTGGGCCAGATGTCAGTGCTGTCTGTCCCAGTGGTCACTTTACTGAGGAAAGCAAACATGCATCTCAGAAACATCACACTGGAGGGGCCACTCATTCCTGTCTGAAGTTTTACACACTTAGCATGGATGCTGCGTACCTTGTGCAGGTCTCTGCTCTTCCGACCCAGGAAGCCACGAACATGGGATGGGAGGCCTGAGGCCTCAGGGCCAGCGTGCAGCCTAGCCTGTCCCGAAATACCGCCACAGGGCTCAAGTCCCCAGGCTCCTGCTGAGGGAGGGTGAGGAGCCTCCCGGCCAGGCCAACACAGCACCTCTTCAAGCGCTTTCTCTCCTTTACCCTTTCTGAATGAAGAAGGAAGGTTTATCCAGAGGTGACTAATAACCTAATGGGAATAGTGACTGGGTATTACCTGAAAATGTGCCCTGAAGGCTGTGGTTCAGTGGGGGACATCGGCTGCCTTCCTGCTGTGTGAGTATGAGTGCTCCATGGTTCCAGAGCGGCCCCCGCGTGAGGCCCCCACCAGGCTCATGTGGAGCGTGCGGGGATAGCCTCGAGTATGCGCGAGAGCACAGGGTCCCGGGAGCACTCCCCAGCTGTGAGGGTGATGCACACTGAGCGTCACAGCAAATGGAAAACATTCGGAGAGGTGCTCCCGCCTCTGTTCCTCACACAGACCAAACCAGGGCACCCGAGGGCTTCAGGTGTTCAGAACTGAGAAGCAGCCAGTATTATGTGCAGGCAGCGGCGGGGAGTGGGGCAGGGCACTGCTCAGATCTGACTTGTCACCGTGTGGGGAACAGATGCAGGAGCAGGGCAGGGACGACTGCAGCCGCCCCCTGTGAGCCCCCCGTCGTGGCCCCGGGTCTGATGCCGCAGTCACACACCAGGTGACCACAGGCTCCCACCTGTGGTTTAAAACAAGTTGGGGCAGATGGGGCCGCGTGTCAGCAGTACATGAAGCGGCACGGAGGGGCGAGTCTGCCCCTGAGAGCCGCCACCGCTCTGACGACAGGCCCAGGTTTGTTAGGGAGGAGCACGTGGTGGTGGCCCCGATGTCGCCACAGAGCTCAGAGACCTTTGGGCAGTGACTGTGGGCCAGTGACTCTCAGACCAGAGAGGATGTAGCGCTCCCTCAGGGGTGTCAGTTTTCTGAGAAGCTCTTGTTTCAGTGTCAAAGGAAGTGCTTGCCCAGAGTTCTCGGACACCGTTGTCACTGCCGTCGTGACTCCAGAGTGTGTGCACAGGCCTGACGCCGCTCGTGCTGTCTGCTCTGTCTGCAGAGGTCCCGGCTGACCAAGTTCCACGCGCTGAAGGCGGTCGTGTGCAAGGCTTGCGTGAAGGAGAACCGGCGCATCGTCAGCAGGCAGCACTGGCGCGCTCCTCAGCCAGGTGGGCACCGCGGGCACCGTGGCCGCCGGGCCAGGCCCTACCATGCGGCATGCCGTCCGCTGGTGCTGAAATCAGCAAAAATGCAGACTTCATGCCGTAGGGTGCCGCCCAGCCTTTTATGTTCTGGTCCCTTTAGGAAAGGCCTCTGTCAGAAGAGTTCTGCTTATCCCGTGACCAAGAGCTCATCGTGGGCTCCTCCCTCCCCACGGTGCCTGCAGCCAGCTGCTGCTCGCATGGCCTTTGTGTGACCAAAGTTGTTTCTTCTCATGATAAGAGTGTATTAGAAACATGTAGCATATAAATAAAAACAGTTAAAAAGGAAATAGAAATAATCTCTATTCTGTCCCCTAAAGATAGCAGATGTAGACAGATGATTTTTTGCAGTATTTTTCTGTGCTTTTATCTCCTTGTGATGATCTTCTGTGCGGCTCTGCCTCTTCTGGGTCCCGACTCCTCAGACGGCGGCCCAGCCCTGCACCCAGAACGCAGCCGTGCACAGTTGTGGAGCTCTGAAGGGGCTTCCGTTTTATGTCCATGATTTCCTTGAAATAAAGCAGCATGGTGTACATATTATAGAACAAATTGCAATCAAATTTTAGATCAGTCTTGCCAACTTGTTTTCTAAAAGCCTTTTATCACTTTATACCTTCACCAGCAGTGATGAAGAGTTTATTTTGTGGCCCCCTGACCGCATTTACCGGTCGTTTTTTTAAACTAATTTAACAGATTAAACACTATATCTCGTTGACTGGGTGATTATCACTGAAGTTGGATGGCTTATAGATTAGCTTCTTGATGAGTTTTTTAAAATTATTTCATGTCCTCCATCGGTTAGGATCGGTGCCTGTAACTCGAGCAGCCCCATTTCTTTCTTTGGTGGAATTCGAGAACTCACCCCTGTTCCGACCCGGCAGATGTCTTCAGGGCCTCGGCTTGGCGTCTGCCTTGCTGGTCTCTGAGAGGCTTCATGCGGTGAGGTCTGTCAGCCCCGGCGGGATGTGCCTGCTCCTGTCGGTGCCGTGCGGGACCTGCCCAGAGGAGAGTCTGGGGGCAGGAGCGGGGCCTCCGGAGAGCGAGCAGGGCACTTCGTCCCCCGACTCCCAGGAGTGACTCCAGCCTTGTCCTGGCCTTCTGTCTCCCTTCGGCTTCGTCCTTTCAGCTGTGGAGAGGCAGGGTTTGACCGCAAAGCAGGAGCTCATTCCTTGCAAAATACACGTGTGAGACACTCTCTGTTGCCTGTGCCTGAGGCTGGTTTGCGTCCTGTCCTGCACACACAGCGCCGTGGGTTCCCAAGTGGTGGCCGGAGGCTGCTTTGAGTTGGCAGGAGACACTGAGTCAGACTTCGTCACGGAGAAGGTGTCAGAGCTGAGGAATTTACGAGAGGAAGCTCCAGAGTGATTAAGTGTGTGGAGGATTGGGAGGGAGGCACACACACCTCGTCTGGCTCTCGGGGCCCCAGGCCCACCGCTCACCCAGAGCCCGAGTGCTGGGGGTCCAGAAGCCGAGCTGGCAGCCTGCAGAGCCCAGCCGCCGGCCCTGGGAGGCAGGGTCAGTCAGAACCAAGTGCGGGGACCCCGCTTGGACGGAGCCCTAACAAAGCGCCCCTGATCTGGCTCAGCGCCCGCTGGTCTGCTCCTGTGTCACCTGCACACCATCTCCTGGGGAACGTGTTTAAATGTGGATGTCCCACTCCCACCCCCGCAGCCCAGCTGTGGCCCCCAGTCTGCACTTCTCTCGGGCCTTCCCTGTGAGTTAAGGACGTCAGAGCTGGTGCCACCCGGCTGCCCTCGTAGACGAAATGTGTTATTTGGGGCTAGACACGTGGCAGCCCCCTAACGTGCTGATCGTGTGTCCCTGCAGGCCGGTGGGGGAGGCCGGGATCCGGCTCCCACAGGACGAGCTCCGGGTACAGCCGGGCAGGCCGCGGACCGCACTGGAGGGATCAGGGTCCAGGTAAGAGGCCGGCGGCCGCGAGCTGCTCGTGACGGTGCCGCCTCGGCGCCGCGCTCCTGCGGAAGGCCGGCCACCCGACGTGTGTTCGCGCGTCACTTTGTGTTTACAAGTAAACAGGTCAGTACGCTGACAGTGTCTCATTTCATTGCTCAGCGAAGTAGAGACCAGTAATTTCCAAGCTCGGCGCTAATCTGTCTCTGCTCCTTGCCACTTTGTTTCTTTTCTATCAGTTTGTTCATCTGTTTGAGACCCAATTTTTTTTTTTTTTAAAGTAATTTTTTTTAATGTTTTATTTCTAGGAGAGAGAGAGAGAGAGAGAGAGACAGCCTGAGCAGCGGAGGGTCAGAGAGAGAGGGAGTCACAGGCTGAAACAGGCTCCAGGCTCCGAGCTGGCCGTCAGCACAGAGCCCGACGCGGGGCCCGAACCCACGACCCGCGAGATCATGACCTAAGCGAAAGTCGGATGCTTAACCGGCTAAGCCACCCAGGCGCCCCTTTTTTTTTAAATTTTTAATGTTGAGACCCAATTTTAATAATTTACTCAAAGAAAGGTTCTTGTAAAGGTTTCCTGTACACGCATCCTTCTGATGAAAAAACAGCGCAGAAAGTAGCATTTTACCAGTAGCAGCATTTTGATATTTTCTGGGATTTGGCTTGTACACATAAGAGCCTTTTGGGTGATCTAGGAAATCAAATGAATCCTTTACTTCTTGGGTGTGTAATACAAATGTCTGATTCTGGTGCAGAAAGCTGAGTTTAATACATAGTAGTGTACGTTTTAAATACAGAGAAAACCTCATCAGTATTTAAACTCAGAATTCCTTACAGTTTTGAAAACCAAACTGTACAACTCTTACATGACCTAAGGTTTACAATGTTATCCTTGCAAATACAAACATATCTTTAATTTAATTCAGTGTTTCGCAGACTCTAAAATATGTAGAGTTCACAGATCACTCGCATTACCCCCCTAAAGCACAGCCAGTCTGTGTCGTGAAGCAAAGCCGCCTTTCCTGGTTTGCCTGTGTGGGCGGCTGTGGCGTCTGCTCCTGTGGGATGCGGTTGAAGGGAAACCCGAGTCTCTCCTTCTGGCAGAAGCGGCAAGGGTCTGCTGTGTGGTTCAGTGTTGGCCGAGGTTCGTGACGACAGTGTTTGAAGTGCCCAACCCTGGGGGACAGAGGACAGCTCCGTAAGATTTGTAGTTGTTGCAGGCGTCCCTTTCAGCTGGTGAGTCAGCACCGTCGGCCTGGCTGGCCCTGCTGCCCACCGCCACCTGGAGCTCCTGGACAGTCGGCCACATGCGTGTAGCAGCGTCCCACCCTCTCCCCGCCTTGTCCAGTGTAGGCACACGGCACCTCCACCTAAACCATCTGAGCGTTGGTGCTGATGCGGCGCTACTGGGATTAGAGGAAATTCCTTCCCTCCGTTATTTCAAGTACATTTGAGATTGCTTTTAATTTAGAAGGTAGTGCCGTTTATTGAGCTCAGCTACAGAGAACCCAGAAGATGAAGGAGGGTTTGTAAACTTACCTAGAGTCAGACTCTGACACCTAGTGCTGTGGGCTCGCGTCAGCGAAGGTGGCACCCCGGGTGTCCTCTCGTTGGACGCATTCTGCGTGCACAGTGTCGGCCCTTACACAGCCTGTTGAGCTGAGCTGCCTTGATACATACGCAGCGTGCGGCACCCTGGGCTGGAGCTCCACCCAAGTCTCAAGTGTGGCCTTGCTCCGTCGGGCTGCCCGTCTCTGCTTGGGGTTCCTAACCCATTAAGAACGACACGTCTTCCTCCAGCAGCCAGGAGGGCACGGACAAATGCACACTTGTCTCCCTCCCTCCCTCCACACCCCAGTCTTCACTGAGGGTCTGAGAAGACCCCTGTGAGAGGTGCGCAGAAGGCAGGGCCCCTGGGGCCCTGTGCGGCTGCGGGGGAGCGGGAGGCAGGCAGCAGAGGAGCAGACCTTTTAGAGCCTCACGACGCTGGTCAGAGTTCACTCCAGATGAGGTGCTCTGTGGGCCCTTCTGGAGAGATGTTCCCTTAGTCACCAGACCTCCACCCACAGACCTCAGAGCCCCTGCACCCTCGGTACAAAGCTGGTGATGAAGCTGTTTTGTAATCCTAGCAGGGTTTGAAGTGTTAAGTCCTCATACCGTGTCTGAAATACATGTGTGATGGGCTTGGAGCCGAGGACGGTCCCAGCCCTGTCCGTCTGCGTATCCCGTCCCGGGTTTGTTTAAGTAGCAGGACCCGGGTACCGGTCACCCTTGAGGTTACGGTGGTACCAGGCGCTCGAGGCCCTGGCCCGTCCAGGCGAAGGTCAGAACACACCCACCCAGCTCAGGCAAGCAGGGTGAGGGAAGGCGGGCTGGACACCTTCCAGGCAGCCCGGCGTGACAGGGTGTACTGAGTCCTCCCCATGTGTCCCCTGAGCAGATGGCAAAGGCTCCCCGGCAGCCCCTCTCCCCACCGTCACTGTTCAGGGCCTGGTGTGGGAGGTGACGACCTTCCTCTTAATCCCCTCGGACTTGGCCTTGTCTCCTTTTCTTCCTGCTGGCTCTCAGGACGTCAGGAAGGATGAGCTACTGCAAAGTCAGGGTGAGGGGGGCTGCACGGGGAGCCCGGGCACAGTGTGGGGGAGACGACGAGCCCCACAGGGAGGCGAGCACGGTCCCCTGTGGCCCGTGGCTGGCGTGTGTGCCTGCGGTGGGACCGACAGCCACCGCGTGTACATTCACACGTCCAGGCGGCCACTCCTATGCTGCTTCCCCTTAGATGCTCCTTTGCCGTGTCGTCGGCCTCCGGCCCGGGCAGCCTTGGTGACCTCCGAGCCCTGAGCCCTGTGGTTCCACCGGGCAGTAATGACACGTGAGTGGGTAGGTGGAGCTGTTCACAGACATGCTGTCAAGGACGTGCCTCACCTTGACCCCAGCTAGGTGCCCTTGAATTTGAGCTTCTCAGAGCAGTAAGCCTTGCAGGATTTATCTTACTTCATCTTTCCCAGAGGAAGCCTGCTGCAGTGGGTTCTCACGGGTGGGCACAGCTCACTCCCGGGACCCACCACTCACCTGTGGCCCGACCGGAGCAGGGCACAGAGCCTCCGGGTCTGCCTGGTGTGAAGGCCACACAGAAAGGGCTTCTCGCTCCCGGTGTAATCCCCCCACCGACGTGACCGGCTTGCATTTCAGGGAACATTCGGAACTCTTGGGGGTGCTTGTCAGACTGGGTGCTGGGCCTAGAGAAGCGTGCTTTACCTCTTCCTTCCTAGTCCTGTTGAAGCAAGGAAACCCTAATGGCCTCAACGGCCAGAGCCTGAAGCTGCTTCAGAGGTGCCCTGGTTTGAAGCCAGTCCCTCCTCGGGGGACAGGACCATGGTGGTGACACCAGAGTCTGGAGGTGGTGGTACGTGAGGGTTTGGGGCTGGAAAACGTGTCCTGGAGACCTCGGGTCAAAGGCAGACTTGCGGTGGTGAGTGCTACGTTAGGGTCAGACTGCAGAATTCAGGGTTGGAGATCCGGCTTCCAGAGCTCAGTCGCTGGCAGGTGGCAGGGACGCCCGCAGTGGGCACAGCGACACGCGCAGATTTGCTGAGCTGCCCGGTGCCCACCCGAACTAGCGGAACACCACGTGTCAACTGCACTGAAAGAAATTAAAAACAAAAAAGAATTTGGGCGTGGGGGCGTGAGGAACTGAAAGACTCCTGCGGGGCACGGACACTGTGTTTCATTTGCATTTTGCCTCACATGGACAAATGTTCACAAAAATGTTCCTGGTGGTACCAACATGTTTTCTAATTTCAGATGTTTCTGTACAAAATCTATGTTCACACACGCATGTAAAATCTTTCATTTGTTAGGACTGGTTATCCCCTTGTTCACCTTTAATTACTGTGATAGAATTACATCCTCTTTACTGGGCCCCCACACATTTTGCTGGTTTTTTTCTACCCTTGAACTCGTAGTTTAGTATTTTTTAGAGATATGTGAGTAGCCTAAGAAGAAAGTTGTCAGTACTGCCTGGACAGGGTTATAGTAGACAGAATTCTTTGTTTTAGTGAAAAATTAGAAGCGCCTCAGAATGAGCATGTTGAGTTACTGAGAGACAGTTGGGAAGATTCCGGGGCCAGTGCCTGCCTGGCGCAATGGATGAGCGGGGAGCCTGCCCACGCGGCCGGGCAGGGGGCTCAGACACGGAGCTGTGGGCCCTTCTGGGGTTCCAGAGTCCCTGGGAACATTTGCCCCCAGACCTGTGAATCCCCGCCCGGCCTCCTCCTTGCACTGGGGAGCATCAAAGCAGCTAAAGTGAGAGCATTTTAATGTCTTCCTTACTGTTGGTGAGAAATGTGTTAAATTCCACAGTCAGTATCAAAGCACATTTGCCGGTGATTCCTTCAGATTTTCACTTCTCGGTGGTAATTCCGTAGGAGGCCAGGGCTGTTGTAAAACCGCCTCTGACCATCTGTGATAACAAGGAGGGGCCTGGAACGCTCATCCCGGCCTTGCTGTGACCTTCTCCTCCACCCAGCCCTCGGTCAGAGCCCCTGCCCGCCTCACACTCGTAGGGGTGACGAAGGCCGCCCTCAGCGGGAGAGGGCGGAGGTATGGGCGTCATCAGTCAAGCAGAAGCATGGACAGCTTTGTAGGAAAAGTGTAATTTTCTGAATGTGAAAACAACTACCTTTTCCAACGGCAGGCTGGCCTCTAGCTCTCCCCCGGCAGGAAGGCAAGAGGCAGCCAGCTGCCCCGGCAAGGGGGTCTCTGCACTCAGCTGTAGAGCCACACGTTGCTTTCTCTGTCCTTGGCAAAGTGTCCTCTGTGAGCCATCTGCACACGAAGTCCCTTTCCCAGTGTCATTGGCAGCAGAGACCGTCTAGATTCAGTGCAGGTGGTGGGACACCGCTCCGTCTACCAGCAGAACCACCTCTTAATTAATTGCTTCCTACTCTGATGGAAAGTGTGTGCAACAGACTTTCCATCACAGTGGCAACCTCGGGGAAGAGAGGAAAGTTGTGTCCTCCAAGTACAACTCAGCAGGTTTTTATACATACTTAGAAATGCGCAGTTTTCACGTTTTGAATTTGGAGAAACGTAAATTAACTTAGCTTTGGTTTGCATGTCTGTTTGGTGCAGGAAATAGACAGTATGAGCCTGACCATTGGAGAAGATACTCATCCTCCTCCGGGTAAGTACACCACTTCCATCCTGAGAATAAATCCATCTCATCAAAGATGGAAGTCAAGCGTCTGCCTTTGTAACCTAAATCTTTCATGTCAGTCGCTAAACTTTAAAACAATTCCGATGTCAAATTCTGAGATGGGGCTAGAGCCCTGGGGGTGCGCCCTTCCCGAGAGTGAAGCCTTGAGAGCCACACTGCAGCCTTGTCCTGCGGGAGGTCTAGACCCAGCTTTTCACGAAAAGGAAGGACATCCTTTTCAGTGACTTCTCCCTTGTATCATACAAAGAAGCTCCCTATTGACTTATTCTCAGAGGTTGTGCCTGAGCCTGTGGCCCCAAACAGTTGTTAACACCTTCACCCTACTTTCTTCATCTGTGTCTTTGCGGCATGGTTGATTTTTTTTTTTTTTTTTTTAATGAGTTGGAATCTTACTATGTCTTGCTTTTTTTAACTTAACACCAGATGGTAAGGATTGGAGACATGATGCCCTGTGGTTGTATAATATTTCCAGAATTGCTTTCTAATTATAAATACAGAGAAAGAAGTAACAATCTCCTTCTCGCCTGCCCGGCAGGAGACCCTGCTCTGCATGGAGGGCCAGCCCTGCCTGGGAAGCATAACAGCATGTGGCCCACAGATCTGTTCCCACTGTGTTGTCCTTTCCATCTTACTTTTGCCAGGCCCCAGCTCAGAGTTCCTGACCATGGTCGTGTGGGACGGGTCCACGTCCATCAGGCAGCAGGCCTGCGGGCGTGTGAGAGGAGGCAGTGGTTGAGTGTCAGCAAGCCTCTTCTGCGATGCCACTAAGGAATGGTTCGTTTGTTGCTCTATCTGAACACTGAAGGGGTTTTGTTTTTATTTTATTTTTTTAATGTTTCTTTATTTTTGAGAGAGAGAGATAGAGACAGCATGAGGAGGAGAGGGGCAGAGACAGAGGGAGACACAGAAGACAGGCTCCAGACTCCGAGCTGTCAGCACAGAGACTGACACGGGGCTTGAACCCACGAACCATGAGATCATGACCTGAGCCAAAGTCGTACGCTTACCCGACTGAGCCACTCAGGCGCCCCCTCTTTTTTTTTTTAGGGTTTTTTTTAATCCATCGTAGATACATCCAAGTTTCACAGGAGAATTTTCAGATAATTCAAGAATTGAAATTTTAAGCCCAAAATTGTACTGAGCTCAACCCTTGGGGTCTTACAACGGAAAGAAATCGAGATTAGAGGTTAGAAGTCAGACCCTGCGTCAGTAGCTTGTTCTGCACCACACACCGTGGCCCTAAAGGTTCCCAGAACCTCTCAGAGATGCGCGTGCACATTACCCAGAGGACGTGTCCAGCTGCTGCTGTCTGTAAAGACTGAAGAAGCCCTAAGGATAGTCAGAGTCCAGTTTGTATATTACGCTGGATGAATTCCCTCAAACAGCTCAAGTATGCAGAGCTCCTGGCTTTGTCTTGCCTTAAAAATCCCAGCTAGCATTTACAGTCTCTAGATAGCTTAATACTTACCGTTTTTATGTTTGAAACATGCTCACCACTTCCTGCAATTCCTTCTGAAGCACATTTGCATATCTAATTACTTTTCATGCAAGTCTTGTAGGACCTACCACCTAATTTCCCAGTTTTAGAAATAGATTTTTTTCATTTTCCTTCTGGTGTTTCCTGTCTAAATACTAATATTCTGTTTCTTTCATTTCTGCTCATTGGAGACCACTGCTGCTTCTAGAAGTTTCATTTCTTTGCTGCTATTTTTTATAACTAAGATAAATTCTCATCCCTTAGACTAAAGGAGTAGACCTCCATGAAAATCAATCTCCCCCTTTGTAATATGTGAATTCTAACTTATCAATAAGGTATTTGAGGTCAGTTAGCAAGCTTAAGTAAGCCACTGAGTTGGTATAATCTTTCTTATGTTTGAAAAGTCAGTACAATAAGTTTCTGTGATCTTATTGTCATTACGTAGGTTAATTACCTCTGCAGCCCAGTCTTCTGATGAAATGCCCATATATCAATTTAAAAATGAAAATAAAATAATATATTTATCACTCATAAATATAATTTCACATTTTTTTCATTATTTGGAAGACATTTCACCATCCGATACATTGGGATCTTTGTGAAGGAAAAGAATGTCGGATTTTGTCAAATGCTATTTCTACATCAATTGAGATGATCATATGATTTTTTTCTTCATTCTCTTAATGTGGTGTATCATGTTGATTGTTTTGCATACGTTGAACATGCCTTGTGTTCAAGGGATAAATATCATTGATCAAAGCATATGATTGTTTTAATATGCTGTTGAATTTGGTTTGCTGGTATTTTGTTGAGGATTTTTGCATGCTTGTTTATCAGGGCTTTTGGCCTATAGTTTTCTTATAGTGCCTTGTCTGGTTTTGATATCAGGTATGCTGGCTTCGTAAAATGAGTTTGGAAGTTTTCCTTCTCTTTCAGTTTTTTGGAAGAGTCTGAGAAAGATTGGCATTACTTCTTCTTTAAATCTTTGGTAGAATTCACCAGTGAAGCCATCTGTTCCTGGACTTTCATTTGTTAGGAGGTTTTTAATTACTGATTCAATCTCTTTTCTCATTTATTGGTCTGTTCAGATCATCTGTCTCATCATGATTCAGTCTTCATAGGTTGTATGTTTCTAGGAATTCATCCATTTCTTCCAGGTTGCCTGGCTGTTGGTGTATAATTGTTCATAGTAGTCACGTCTGTATTATCAGTTGTCATTTATCCTTGAGTGATCTTTTTCTCTTGTCTAAAGGTTTGTCAAGTTTATCTTTTCAAAAGACCAATTTAGTTTTGTTCATCTTTTTTATTGTCCTTCTTGTCCCATTTATTATTTTTCTTTTAATCTTTGTTTTTCATTCTGCTGTCTTTGGGCTTAGTATGTTCTTTTTCTAGTTCCTTGAGGTGTAAAGTTAGGCTGTTGAATTGAGATGTTTCTTTTTTCTAATGTAAGTATTTATTGCTATAAATATCCCTCTTAGAACTGCTTTGGTTGCATCCTATTAGTTTTGTGTCCCATTAGTTTTTGTATATTGTATTTCTGTTTTTTTTTGTCTCAAGATACCTTTTGATTTCTTTTTGACCTATTGGTTGTTCAAGAATGTGTTGTTTAACTTCCACAGATCTGTGAATTTTCCAGTTTTCCTCCTCTTATTGGTTTTTAGTTTCACACCATTGCAGTCAGAAAATATACTTGATATAATTTTGATTTTGTTAAATTTTCAAGACTTGTTTTATGGCCTAATCTATGACCTGTTCTGAGGGATATTTTGTGTATGCTTGAGAAGAGTGTGTATTCTGTTATTGTAGTTGTCTGTCAGGTCCATCTGGTCTAAAGTGTAGATCAATAGGTCAACCAATAGATCAACCAGTAGAACAACCAAAAGGTCAAGGAGTCACCAAGTCCAATATTTCTTTATCGGTTTGCTGTTTGGATGACATATGCATTGTTGAAAGTGGGGTATTAGAGTCCCCGCTATTATTATATTGCTATCTATTTTTCCCTTCAGTTGTGTTAATATTTTCTTCATATGTTTGCAAAATTTGTCACCCTTTCATAATAAAAGCTCTCAATAAAGTAATTCTAAAAGGAACATACCTCAACTTAATAAAGGCTATATATGACCAACTAGCCCATAGCCAGCATCATACAATGGTGAAGCCTTTCTCTAAGAGCAGGATGCCTACTCTCACCACTTCTATTCAGCATAGTACTAAAAATTCTAGCCAGAACAATTAGGCAAGAAAAAGAAATCAAGGAAATAAGATCTGTTTGATAACATGACCTCATAGAATACCCTAAAGATTTCACCAAAGACCTGTTAGAACTTTCGGTGAATCCAGCAAAGTTGCAGGACACAAGGTCAATATAGCATTTCTGTATACTAACAACAGAGTATTCAAAAAATAAATTAAAATAATTCTAATTATGGTGGCATTAAAAAGAATAAAATACTTAGAAATATATTTAACCAAGGAGGTGAAAGATCTGTATAATGAAAAGTACAAAACACTGATGAAAGAAATTGAAGACACACAAATAAATGCAAAGATATTTTGTGTTCATAGATTGGAAGAATTAATATTGTTAAAATGTCTACACTACCCAAAGCAATCCACAAGTTCAGTGCAATCCCTATCAAAATTTCAGTGGTATTTTTCACAGAAATGGAACAAATAATCCTAAAATTTTTATACCGTAAAACAAAATACCCAAAACAATCTTGAGAAAGAACAACAAAGCTAGAGGTGTCACATTTCTTGATTTCAAACTATATTACAAAGCTAAACTAATCAAAATATGTGGTATTTGCATAAAAACAGACTCATAGCTCAATGGAACAGAAGAGAGAGCCTCATATGTATGGTCAACTAATCTTCAGTAGTGGTTCCAAGAACACACAGTGAAGAGAGGACAGTCTCTTCAATAAGTGATATTGGGAAAACTGAATATCCACATGTGTAAGGATTTAATGAAGGGGGTGAAAGACTATACTCTGAAACCTATAGAACATTAATGAAAGAAACTGAAGAAGATACAAACAAATGGAATAGTACATCATGGTCTTGGATTGGAAGAATTAATATTGTTATAATGTCCATACTATCCAAAGCAATCTACAGAATCAGTGCAATCCCTATCAAAATACCAATAGTATTTTTTACATATTTAGCATGAATAGTACTAAAATTTGTATGGAACCCCAAAAGACCCTGGATAGCCAAAGCAATCCTGAAAAAGAACAATGTTGGAGGTTTCACAGTCCCAGATTTCCAGGTATACTACAAAGCTATAATCAGAACAGTATGGTACTGACACATATGTGTCAAATATGTATACGTGACATATAGACACATGGATTAATGGAACAAAATAGAGAGCCCAGACTTAAATGCACACTTACATGGTCAGTTAAGCTATGACAAAAGAAGCAAGAATAGACAATGGGAACAAGACAGTCTCTTCCATAAATGGACAGCTACTTGCAAGAGAATGAAACTGGACCACTTTCTTATACCACACACAAAAATAAACTGAAAATTGATTAAAGACATAAATGTTGAGACCTGAAACCATAAAACTTGTAGAAGAAAACCGAGGCAGTAATCTCCTTGACACCAGCTGTAGAAACATTTTTCTAGATAGGTCTCCTTAGGCAAGGGAAATAAAAGCAAAAATAAAAATTGGGACTACACCAAAATAAAAGGCTTTTTGTACAGTGAAGGAAACCATGAACAAAACAATAAGACGACCTACTGAATCGAAGATATTTGCAAATAATATATCTGATAAGGTGTTAATATCCAAAATATATAAAGAACTTCTATAACTCAACACCAAAAACAAAATTTAAAAATGGGCAGAGGACTGGAATAGACCTTTTCCAAAGAAGACATCCAGATGGCCAGCTGACACATGAAAAGATGCTCAGCATCACTCATCATCAGGGAAATGCAGTCAGAAACCACAGTGAGGTATCACATTACATCTGTTAGAATGGGTAAAATCAAAGGAAATAACAAGTGTTGACAAAGATGGATTAAAAAGAACCCTTGTACACTGTTGGGAATGTAAATTGGTACGACCACTGTGGAAAAAAACTATAGCGGTTCCTTAAAAAATTAGAAATATCATATCCAGTAATTCTGTTACTGGGTATTTATCCAAAGAAAACAAAAACACTATTCAAAAAAGATATAGACATCCTCATGTTCATTGCAGTATTTACAATAGCTAAATTATGGAAGCAACCCAGGTGTCCACGTATAGATGGTTGGATAAAGAAGATGTAGTACATATACACAATGGTATATTACTCAGCCATAAAAAAGTGAGCTCTCCATTGGCAACAACATGGATGGACGTTTAGACTATTATGGTAACTGAAATTAAGTCAGAAAGAGACAAATACAGTAAGATTTCACTCATAAGTGAAATCTAAAAAACGAATGAGCCAAAAAAAAAAAAACAAACAAACAAACACCAGAGACCCACAAGCAAAGAACAAACTGGTGGTTGCCAGAAGGGCAGGAGATAGGGAGAAGGGAGATGGGCAAAGTGGGTGAAGGGTAGTGGACATTACAGGCGGCTTCCAATTATGGAATGAATGAGTCACAGAGATGAAAGGCACAGCATAGGGAATATAGTCACTGGTATTGTAATAGCATACGTGGTGACAGATGGTAGCGACATTTGTGGTATAGTGTGTGTGTGTGTGTGTGTGTGTGTGTGTGTGTGTATTATACATATATATATATATATCAGGGTAATATATATAATAAACTTGTCAAATTACTATATTGTACACATGAAATTAACGCCTTGTATGTCACCTACAGTTCAATAAAAGTTCCAATACACCAGGAAGATAAAACAGTTATAAATGTTGGCTTACCAGATTATACTCGAAATATATGAAACAAAAATTGACAGAATTGAAAGGAGAAATAATAGACTTTATTATTTTTTTTTAAAAAATTTTAGTGTGTATTTATTTTCGAGACAGAGACAGAGCATGAGCGGGGAAGGGTCAGAGAGGGAGACACAGAATCCGAAGCAGGCTCCAGGCTCTGAGCTCTCAGCACAGAGCCTGATGCAGGGCTCGAACTCACAGACTGAGAGATCATGACCTGAGCCGAAGTTGGACGCTCAACTGACTGAGCTACCCAGACACCCCAATAATAGAGACTTTAATACTCCACTTTTAATAATAGAAGAGTGGACAGAACGTAAGGGAGGTAATAAAAGAAGTAGACAACATGATAAACCAACTGGATCTAACTGACATCTGGAACACTCTTATGAATAGGCCTTATGTTAGCTGCAAAGCAAGTCTCTTCTCTGACCACAGTGAGATGAAGTTAGAAATCAACAACAGAGGGAAAACTGGAAAATTCATAAAATTGGAAATTAAACAGCATACTACTAAACAACCAGTGGATCAGGGAAGAAATCACAAGGAAAACTGGAAAATACTTAGACACAAATAAAAATGGAAACACAATATACTAAACTCATGGGGTTCACCAAGAGCAGTGCTTGGAGGGAAATCTGTAGCTATGAATGTCTACATTAAAAAGAAGAAAGATTTCAAGTCAATAGACTGTATCTCATCTTGAGGAACTAAAAAAGAAGAGCAAACAAAACCCAAGGCTAACAAAAGGAAAGAATAAAGATTAGAGAGGAGATCTACAAAATACAGAATAGAAAAACAGTAGAGAAAATCAATGAAATCCAGAATTGGTTATTTAAAACAGTAGAGAAATTGAGAAACTTTAGTTAGATAAAAAGAGAAGATAGAAATAAAATCAGAAATGGAAGTGAGGACATTGCAACTGACTTGAGAAAGATTAAAAGGATTTTAAGAGCATGGTATGAAAATTTTTATGCTAGTCTAAAAAAAAAGGGCAAAATGCCTTAAAACTTACAAATTACCTAAACGGACTCAAGAAAAAAATAGAAAATCTCAATAGACTTATAACAAGTAACACAATTGAATCAGTAATTAGAAACCTCCAACAAAGAAAAGTCCCGGACCAGATTGCTTCTCTATGAATTCTACCAAACATTTAAAGAAGAACTAATCCTTCTCAAACTCTCCAAAAAAAAAATTCATTTAAGTCCAAATACTTAACTTATTCAATAAGACCAGAATTTCCCTGATACCTAAGCCAGATAAGAACGTCACAAGAAAAGAAAATTATAAACCAATGTAGTTTGCAAATAATAAATGCAAAAATCATCAATAAAATATTAATAAATTGAATCTGATAGAATACGAAAAAGATTATTCACTGTGACTAAGTGGGATTTAGTCCAGTAATGAAAGGGTTATTCAACATAAGAAAATAGGTGTAATATACCACAGCATTAGAACAAAGGGGGCTGTCACATGACCTCTCAGTCACTGCAGTAAAAAAGACATTTGACAAAATCCAACATCCTTTCATGGCAAAAACTCTCAGAGGTGCCTGGGTGACTCAGTTGGTTGAGCATCTTACTTCAGTTCAGCTCATGATCTCATGGTTCATGAGTTCAAACCCCACATCAGGCTTTGCACTGACAGCACGGAGCCTGCTTCGAACTCTCTGCCTCTCTCTCTCTCCCCCTCCCTCCCCTGGGTGCACTCTTTTTCTCAAAAATAAACATGAAAAAAAATTTTAAATCAAAATAGATAAATAATGAAAACTCTCAGAAGACTGGGAATAGAAGTAAAATTCCTCAACATGATAAATGGTGTTTATGAAAAACCCATAGCTAATGTCATATTCAATGGTGGAAGATAAGAAGCGTCCCCCTTAAGATCAGGAACAAGGTGCCCACTTTCACCACTACTATTCAGCCTTGTACTGGCATTCTAGCTAGAGCAGTTAGATAAGAAAAAAATAAAAGGCATCCGAAATGAAAAAGAAGACGTAAAGCTGTCTGTAGCCATACATGTCATGAACTTATATATAGAAAATCCCAAACACTCCACAGGAAAGCTACCAGAGCTAATAAATTCAGCAAAGCTGCAGAATTTAATAAGTCAACAGACAAAAATCTATTGTGTCTCTACACAACAGCAGTGAGTAATCAGGAAAGGAAATTAAGAAAGCAGTTTGTGTATTCATTTGTTTGTTTATTCATTTATTTATTCTAAGTATTTAATAGTGTAGGAAAATTGGATATCCCATGCAAAAGAATGAAATTGGACCACTTACCTCACACCATATACCAAAATCAACTCAATATGGGTCAAAGACCTAGATTCAAGAGCTACAATTTAAAACTCTTAATTTAAAAAAAAAAAAATTTTAATGTTTATTAATTTGGAGAGAGAGAGCACCAGGGAGGGGCAGAGAGAGGGAGAGAGAACCCCAAGTAGGCTCTGCACTGTCAGAGCAGAGCCTGATGCAGGGCTGATCCCACGAACCATGAGATCACGACCTGAACCAAAATCAAGAGTTGGATGTTTAACTGCCTAAGCCACCCAGGCGCCCCTAAAACTCCTTAAATAAAGCATTGAGAAAATCTTCATGGCATTGGCTTTGGCAAAGACCTCATCAGTATGACACCAAAAGCATAGGCAACAAAATAAAAAATTGATAAATTAGGCTTTATCAGAGTTAAAAATTTTGGTACAATAAAGGATAATATTTAAAACAGTGAAGGGGCACCTGGATGGCTCACTTGGTTGAGTGACCATTGTTGGCTCAGATCGTCTCATAGTGCATGGATTTGATCCCTGCTTCGGGCTCTGTGCTGACAGCTCAGTGCCTGGAGCCTGCTTTGGATTCTGTGTCTCCCTCTCTCTCTCTGCCCCTCCCCTACTCACCCTCTGTCTCTCTCTCTCAAAAATAAATATTAATAAAGTGAAAAGACAGTGTATTGAAAGAAAATATTTATCAATTATGTTTCTGATAAGAGGTTAATATCCAAAATATGTACATGTATAAAATCTCCATAACTTGACAGCAAAAAGATAGCAGGGCTTGAATAGATTTTTTTTTTTTTTTAATGAAATTTAGTTTGGAGAGAGAGAGAGCACATGAGCAGGGGAAGGGCAGAGAGTGAGGGACAGAGGATTCCTAGCAGGCTCTGTACTGACAGCAGCAAGCCAATGTGGGGCTTGAACCCCCGAACTGCGACACCATGACCTGAACTAAAGTCGCACGCTTAACCAACTGAGCCACCCAGGTGTGAATAGACTTTTCTATAAAGAAAATACATAAATGGCCAGGAAGCTCATGAAAAGATGCTCTGCATCATTAGTTACAGGAAATAAGTCAACACTGCAAGGTACCACTTCATACCTACTAGAATGGTACTACTAAACAAAATGTTAGATATTGACAAGGATGTGGAGAAACCTGACCCCGTGCACTGCTGGTGGGGATGTAAAATGGTGCAGCCATGATGTTCATAACATCATTATCCACAGCAGTCGACAGATGGGAATAACCCCAGTGACCATCAGCAGAGAAATGGCTCCTTACCTGACAGCTCTGCAGACTGGCTGCACCCCCGAGGAGGTTGGCGGGGCAAGTCCTGGAAACAACCTCAGGCGTGGCTACTGTCCCCACGGCCCCCCAGCCTCTGAGCACCTGGCCTCCAGGAGAGCGACCACGTGGAGTGTGGTGGGGAATGCCACGAAAGCCAGCTGAGCCAGCAGGCTTCCTATCTCCCAACACACCTGGCTGGCCGCCTCGCAGATGGCAACGAGAAGCTGGTCCTCATCTTTCAGATCTGGAACTTTCTTCCAGTTTCTTCCATGATGTACTTACTTTGTTTTCTCTGCTCTCTGTTATTTGTCTCAGAGGTTAGACAGTATATTCCCAAGATATATATATATATATGTATCCCAAGATACATATATATATATTTGTCTTTTTGCTCCACTTTGTGGGAGATTACATCAACTTTATCTCCCATTCTTTCTGATCTTCATTTGTGCTGTTTTTAAATTCTGAGAGCTCAGAATGTCTTTTTCATAGCATGCTTTTCTGTTTTGTGACCACATTTCTTTTGCATCTGAGTAAATTACATGAGTAGTCTTGTTTCACTTCGTTTTCTCCTTCTTCCTTCATAAAATCTTCTTCCAAGTTTCTCATCCTATGTGTTTGTTTTGGTCTTTGTTTTTATTTTAGATTTAAAAAAATTTTTTTAAATGTTTATTTTTGAGAGACCGTATGAGCTGGGGAGGGGCAACAGAAAGTGAGACACAGATTCCGAATCAGGTTCTTGGCTCTGAGCTGTCAGCACAGAGCCTGACGCAGGGCTCGAATCCACGGAACAGAAGATCATAACCTGAGCCGAGGTTGGACGCTCAACCAACCGAGCCCCCCAGGCACCTCTTTTTTAGACTTTTGTTCTCACATGGCTGGTAGTTGTTCCAGGCAGATTGTATTGAAGAGTCAGGCATTGGAAAGGTAATGGGAAGCCAGTACCCCAGGTGAGGCTTTCGCGGTGGGATCCTTGGGGAGGTCCTGATGACGGAATCCTTTTACCTCTGGTCACAGAGAGAGTCTGCCTGCTCTGCCTTGAGACACCAAGGGAATGACCTAATTAGAAAGTCTGAGGAAGTCCTGGGGGACTATTTGTAAGTGGGGTGAGGGAGGCAGTACAAAGGGCCCTGATTTGCACAGTTTTCAGTGCAATTAACTTGGCTAGGAAGTCCAAGGGAAGGAGAGCAAGTGTAGACAAGCTCTAACTTTTGGGTCCGTTGTGACTGAGGTGTCAGTGCTGGCGGTGGTGGACCTTGGGGCCAAGAGGACCAGTTTGGCTTCTGCTCTGTGGTCTCACACCTGGCCCCTCCACCCCTCGCTGCCCAGTGGGGGTGATGTCATCCCCCGCTCAGCGGGAGGCGGTGTATGCTCGCACACCCACAGTGAGCATATGCTCTGCTGCATCTGCAGTGATGCGTGCTTGTCAGAGACACTGGGGGTGACCAGAGACGGATCTGGCAGGGCCAGTGTCACTCAGCACAGAGCAGAGACGCAGGCACAGACCCTGGGCACCAGCACCTACACACCCGTAGGAAAGGTGGGGAGGTCTGTGCAGGCGCCACTCCAGGGGTCTGGAGAGGCCAGTGACACAGTGCCCTGGGGTCTGGGGTGCGGCATTCAGAAGGAGAGTGGTGGGCGGTTTCCAGTGTCTTCGAGGGAGGAATGATCTCCAGAATATGGACGATGCCAGCACCGAGGGCCACGTGAGTCAGCACATAGTAAGCATTCAGTAGGTGATAGCAGGACAAAATATCTGTGACTGAAACTGTGACCTCTGGTATTAACAGTTAGGAAGTCACCAGTGGTGGCCATTCTCCATTCAGTAAGGGTGTGCCCTCTGCTCATTCTGGAATCAGGCAGGACACACACGTGAAACACGGTCTCCTCCCCCAGTAAGGTGCACACACACAGCCACTCTCAGCACAGCGGCTCTGGCCGGGCCTGCCGGACACAGGCACTGGGTGCCTCCTCCTTACGGGCTGGCTTGCGGGACGTGCTTGTCAGGGAGGCTCATGCCGTCGCTTGTGTTGCAGGTGGTCCAACTGATGCCCGCCTGCTGGATCAGAACAACCCTCTCACGGTCGGAGAAAGAATCATTTTAAAACGTGGACATTGAGCATAAAGCCAGTGCATCTTACTTACCTACATCCAAGACATCTAATAAGATACGCTGTATTTTCACCCATTACAGCCACTCGGTACAGATGTGTTGAATGAGGTGACCTGGACATGGTTTGTGTTTTTAACTCCACTCCACTGTGCCGTTCACATTGGCACCAGAGCAGGCACGGCTCCTGGAAACCAGGCAGCAGACGGGGCTGAGGGTGCCCCAAGTGCAGGGATCTCCCTTCATCTCCGACAGTTTGTCAATGCATAGACCTTCGTGGAGAGAACGGAGAAACGACGAATGCCTGTGTGAGCGAGGGCTTCAGTGTGGCCTGGTCTGTGCATATCTGCATAACACAGGCCTCCGCCTCTCCCCAGGGGGTGGAGTCAACCCCAGAGCGCAAGGCTTCGGGAGCTGCCCTTGAGTCCCTTGTGCCTGGGTGAAACATGCGACTTCCAGCAAGTTTCTTCCTGAGCCGTTGGCCCCGGGGCCTGGGATGTGCAGGCCCTTGTGAAAGGTCACCGCGGGCCTCACAGCACCACTGAGGTCTCTGTTCCTTGTTTCAACGTGTCGGGAATGCCACGTAGTCCCTGGTCCAGGAGCCCTCAGCTGGTGAGTGGGAACGACTCTTTTCTTCAGGGAATATGGCCAGACCGCCCTCGTGTGAAGAGCGTGACATCTGAGAACGGGCAGCGCTCACATGGGACTGGGACGTGGGGACCCACGTCATGTGCATGGTTCTGTGGCAGTGGTTCAGACGGTGTAGCTGGGCCGGTCCATTGCCCTTTGTGCTCTGATGCTGATCTGTAAGTGGCTCTGCCACTTCTCAGTGGTTAGTCTGCGCTCACGACCAGTGGAGACCTGCTTCTTTGTTCCTGGCACTCATTTGGCCCTGTCGTTGAAGTTCTACAGCTGGAAAGGCCTCGGGTGCTGGAAGGAGTCAGGCCAGGTCTCCTGTGGGCTCTGTGCCACCCTGCTCACGTGTAAGTCTGTGCCCCCTTTAGAGGAAGGAGAAAGTGGTGATTCCTGTGTCAGTCTGTCAGTTGTTACCCCAGTGTTCTTTAAACATGTGCAAACGTGCATTCGGACCTTATGCTCAGAGCGCTTTCTTATGCAGCTTTCATTCCAACACGTCATATAAATAAAATGAAACTAGATTATGAATCGAGTAGTGTTGTTACCACAGTCCCCAGCAGTTCCCAGGGGGCCAGCCAGCCCCGTGTCCCTGAAGAGAGCTTTGTATGAGACAGGCCAGCCAGAGTCCTCTTCTCGGGACCTGCTGTGCACAGAAGGCACAGACGCTGGGCGGAGGGTGCCCACGACGGGAGCCCTGTGAGCGCGCCCCTTCCTTGAACTTGCAGGGCGCATGACATGGCTGAGCCCACGGTGGCGTCTGGTGCACCCCCTGCACACTGCTGACTATGTGTCAGCCGTCTTCTAAGGGACTAGATTTCAAGAGGGACATCTGCCGTATCCATGAATTTCTGCAGTAATAATGACTTCATGTGTTGTGTAGTTGAAAATAAAGGAAAAGAAAGGATGATGGCCAGTGACCACTTTGGTGTCTCTGTCAAGTAGGTATTTATTTCCAAAGCACTAACCGCTTGGTGTTAATGAGGTTTAGCACCCAGAGGATTGGACATGTTCATTTTTTTCCCCACCGTTGAACTTAGTGTTTAAAAGTTTGAGCTGTTTCAGGCACCTGCCACAACTTAGGAAGAAAAATAAGTCGGTAGCACCAGCATCCACCAAAAGGAAAAAAAAATGCAAGAGAAAAAAAGCGTATGTTGGGCGTGTGGCAGGCTCCTGTGTCGTGTGGTGTTGCAGCAGACAGTGTGCAACGTGTTGTGGGTGTTTGTCCACCGTCACAGCAGGCGCTGGGCCTTCAGAGCAGCCCCAGCCCTGTCGACGGGGGGAGGGGAGGCTCTCAGCCCCGCCGACCGTGATGTTTTGCCACCACTGAGCTGCCAACCCTCAGAAAGAGGGACCCGGACCCCTGTGCTTGGAGAGTCGCTGCTCCATGTGGAGACAGGGCACCCCGGCTTGTTCCCCTCCTGGAAGCCGGGGGCCCCTGGTGTTTGTAATCCCCTCTTGTTCGATGCCAAGTGGGTCACACCATCGGCCTCCCTGTTACTCTAGTGAAAGCTGTCACGTGCCTCTTCCTTGTCCCCCAGATGTCCTGCAGCTGTTTGTAGAGCTTCAGGAAGGGCTCCAGCACTGGGGGCTAGCTTCTCCACCTTGACCATGAAACCTGAGAGCAGTGATGAAAGCAGCCAATAACTGGCAAACGTAGTTACTCTTTTAACCTCCCCTTGAGCCGAGTGCACATCAAGGTCCTAGGTTATTAGAGAACCGCTCACTCACGTGCCTTTCGCTCTCTGGCAGTGCCTGAGGCCTGTTCCCCTGTTGTCCCTGCTCGAGGCCAGCAGCCCAGGCACATCGTGCTCCCCACCTGCAGACAGCCCTTGGTTGCCATCCCTTTGTGGTTCTGAGGGAGAAGATTGCGTGGGGAAAGCCAGTGCAGGCATCCGATTCTGCTCGTGGCTGCTCTCCTAAGTGTTAGATGAAAAGTAAAAGTTCATTGTAACCTGTGTTTGGCCAGCCATCTGAACTAAAAAAGCCAAGAAGCGGCCATTCAAAAACAAACCAATCTTCACCTTTTTGTGGTTTCCCCCAGAAGCCGCTTTCAAAGGCCTGGGGAGGTCGAGGTCAGGAGACCCCATGGGACACCCCTCATGGTGCCGGCAGCCAAGTGGGGTGGGGCTGGTGTTTCCCCAGCCACCCCTCGGCCAGGAGACTGAAGCTGAGGGCAAGTATGACCCAGCCCCGCGGGACCTCCAAGGGCATGTTGGCCACAGCTTCCCATTAAAGCACATACATCCTTATATACCTATTCCTCAAATGGAGTATCCTCATTAGGGCCATTGAATTGATAGCTTTTAGTAAAACTGAACAGAAGCATTAGGAGAAGGAGCGTCTTACGGGAAGGCTTGGTTGTGACTGTAGGTTTTCTCACTGGCCGCTTGTGCACTTTGTCTTCTCATCCCATTTTGTAGAAGACAAATTAGTACCAGGAGCAGAACTGGCCGAGCTCTGGTGATGCTCCTTCAGCCTCTTGGCGCCTTGGCCCACCTGTGCCCCGGGTAGCCTCTGATCTGCGAGTTCCTGTAACATGGTGTGAGACACACACTCCCTTGTCTCAGATCCTGTAGCATTCAGATACAGGAAAGTCTATTAAGTTAAGCCACCGATCTGTTTATTGAATTGAATGCTTCAAGCCACAGCCCTTAACGTACAATCCAAACAAGATGAAAGCCTGTCACGTGAGGGGACATTTGGAGAATCTGAGCTGTAGAAATAAGCCTGGAGCCTTCTCGAGCTAGCTCCATGCTTATATCCCGGACAGCAGAGCAGGCGACCAGCCACTGTGTGCTTGGGGACACGCGAGTCCACAAGGAAGGGAGAAATGCCCCTGAAGAAGCTGTGCCAGGGAGACAGGCCTGCAGCAGCCGAGAGGTGGTCGGGAAGGAGTGGTGCCAGTTAGGGTTACGGAGTTTTATTTTGTTCTGAAAAGGTTTACCAGAGAGTCAGACTCCTGTGTTATCCCAGAAACCTTCTTCCTTTGTTCTTTTTTTGCACATTTCCTTCTAACAATTTGACCTTTCTGGGTCTGGAAGCTGACTCAAGAGCTTACCTCGGCTCTAGAGGTTCAGCCGAGCGCCCGCGAGGGCTGGCAGCATGGGGAGCTTGGGCCGGTATCCTGAGCTCGTGGGCATGGACATCACAGCAATGACTTCTTGACATGTTTGGATCCTACAGGGTTTCATCTCACAAAGAAACGCGGGTCATTGTACCACAAACCTTCCCAGTCATGTGGACAATGACAGTTGTGTAGGGCAGGAATTAGATGGTCGTGGAAACTGGCTTTTTATCCAAAATCCACATTATCCAGCAGTTCATTCTTTCTGCTTTTAAACACCTTCACACTTAAAAATTACTGAGGACTCCTTTTTACTTTATTGAAAATTTTAAATGAGAAGTTTTAAATATGTGTTAATTTAAAAATAATAGTATACTAATTATATACCAGCATTTTTATATCCCCTTCCCCCTCCGAAAAGAAGAAGAGTAGCCTTGTTTTACACTTTTGCAAATCTGTTTAATGTCTGGTTTTATTACAGACAACCAGACCCTTATGCCTCTGCAGTCATCTGTGGTCACTGGGGTCAATAGAAGACCCCTCCTCAGAGGCCTTCAGAGAAAGGGGAGCTGCCCTTAGGAGCCTCCTGGAGATTTCTAGACATTCTCCTTGCATGCCCCCTCATGACTCAGCAGGCACAGGGAAGGGTCTGAAAGCACGAGTCACATGTGGGCAGCTGCTTGCTCTTACCTCACTGCCCGTTGGCCCATCTTGCCCTTTGTAAATTTTTTTTAAATGTTTTTATTTATTTCTTAGAGTGACAGTGTGAGCAGGGGAGGGTCAGAGAGACTAAGAGACACAGAATCCGAAGACAGGCTCCAGGCTCCGAGCTGTCAGCACAGAGCCCAATATGGGGCTCGAACCCACGAACCGTGAGATCATGACCAAGCTAAAGTCAGACGCTCAGCCAAATGAGCCCCAGGCGCCCCCCCCATCTTGCCCTTTGAACAAATGTTTCCCTCTGCACAGTTTTGTGACATCCACTGGTCACTGGGACAGCACTGGTGATATAGCTGAGCCGCGCAGGCCTTGTAACTGCTCCTCGTGGGTGACCAGAGACGTGTTTGCTGAGCCACTGCCAGGTTCCTCGGCGAACAAGCACTTCAGTACGGAGAAAGTGTAACCTGCCGTGCTGCATATGAGTAGTCCAAGTTCTCATTCTTGCTTGAAGTCTTGGTTTCATCATCGGCAACAAAGCTGTCCAGTGTTTTCCTTGAAATGACAACTTCAGACCCCTGGGAAAGGGGGTGAGGGGCAGAGACTTGGGCGGGGTGTTAGCTACGGATCATGCTTTTAAAAAAGGCATTAGCAAAAAAACAGCAGAAAGCTAGTTCCTATGGTGTCTAGACAGCGCAGAGGCATCCCGGCATTTTGTGCATGATTGTACTGTTTTGTAATAAAAATTAGCAAAGTAGTGAATAGTCCTCCTCCATCCCTCCTCCCGTCCTCCCGTCCTCCTCCCGTCCTCCCGTCCTCCTCCCGTCCTCCATCCCTCCTCCCGTCCTCCTCCATCCCTCCTCCCGTCCTCCATCCCTCCTCCCGTCCTCCCGTCCTCCTCCATCCCTCCTCCCGTCCTCCATCCCTCCTCCCATCCTCCCGTCCTCCTCCATCCCTCCTCCCGTCCTCCCGTCCTCCTCCCGTCCTCCATCCCTCCTCCCGTCCTCCTCCATCCCTCCTCCCGTCCTCCTCCATCCCTCCTCCCGTCCTCCCCCACCAGAACAGGGGCTGGGGGGTGTGCACCTGAACTGCCACAATGGCCTGTTTCCCAGTGGAAAACATGTTCATAAAAACAGTCAGCAAAAGACCTCAAGGAAGAACATTTCACAGGAAAGAGGAAACTGCAGCAATTGTGTACCTGTGTCTCAGGTGTGAGCCGTCGGATTAATGTGTCTGAACAAAGTGAGGCCCACCTGAGGGTCACACTACTTTCCACAAACTTACTGAAGCCACAGAACCTCTTTCTTGATGCCAGCCGTCTTCGTGTCAATGCCGTTATTCATTAACTTGTCTGTACAAACTATCTGGTCTTTCAACTCAACCTGAAGCTTGGTGGTTGTTGTTTTTTATATTTTTTTTTAATGTTTTATTTATTTTTGAGAGAGACTCAGTGTGAGCAGGGGAGGGTCAGAGAGTGAGGGAGTCACAGAATCTGAAGCAGGCTCCAGGCTCTGAGCTGTCAGCACAGAGCCCGACGTGGGGCTTGAACCCACGAACAGTGAGATCATGACCTGCACCGACGCTGGATGTTCAACCGACTGAGCCACCCTGGTGTCCCTGAGGCTTAGTTTTTAAAACAAAGCAGTCCTCGTCAGATCCAGGGTGACGTCTACTCTGGGACTTCTGGGGCCCCACTCAGGCACTTGTTTGTTCACATTTATTGAGCAACGACTGTGTGCCTGGTGCCAGGGCTGCAGGACAGGAGACGGTGCCCCCGCCAGAGAAGGCCAGGGACACGCTGCAGCCGTGGCAGGGTCAGGAGGGCGTCACACAGGTGGACCTTTTGGGGTGTGGTGGCTCTTAACGGGGATGTGGCCACACGTTCAGGGGTGTGCATTTGTTATGAAACCAAAGACAAGCTACGTTGTTGCTTTGGAACAGAACAGAGGCTCACTACGTTATTTTCGGGTCTTATGTGAATTATGTCAAGGACATTTATTCAGTCAGTGTTTTTTGAGCATGTGTGTCAGGCACTCAAGTCACCACACAGCAAGAGTAGTGTTTGATTTTATTGTTACTGAAAATTCCAAAGTCCGAGCAAGAGAAAAAGATCATGAGATAAAGGTGTTCTGAGTTTTAAGCAGCAGGAAGACTGAAATAATTTCCCACTTTCAGGAAGTCATTCCATGGCAGGCGGTGACGACGCCTGAGACTTGCGGCCTCGGCCCCTCAGGGAAGACAAGCTGCGTGGTGCCACAGGCCCCGCTGGAGGCTCTGGTGCCCCAGACACACTAGCCCACGTCCGTCCACACTCACCTGGCTGACCTGGATGGCCAGTCCCCAGGCAGCCTCCGAGATGACCCAGTTCCGGGCCTCACACCTGCGTCCTGGGTCCCTGGAGACCTCCCAGCGGGTGGTGCTGCAGGGTGGGGGGGGAGGGGGGAGGGGGGAGAGTGTCGGCATTTGGAACACCCGGCTGTTAAATGACAGAGAGGCTCTCCGAAGGCCACCTCCACAGCCCTCAGTGCCACAAGCCCATGCTGCTAGGCCCTGAAGATGGAGACCAGTGGAGAAGAGTAAATAGGTAAGTCGCTGTCCACACACACCTTGGAACCCTTAGCTCTTCCTGTGGAATCTTAGAAGACCCATCAGCCCCGGAAGTAGTTGACTCCACGTGAAACACTTGGGTGTGACAGTGCAGTTCTGCGGGTTTGGTTCTCCGCGTGCATGCAGAGAGGAGCTGTGCTGTGTCTCCCTGCCCCACCATGGTGGCCCCAGAGTGCAGTCCCCGTGTAGCTCCCCGCAGTGCCAAGCTAGGTAGTGAAGTGACCACTGGTACCCAAGGGGACAGGCAGGGTAACAGGTGTTCCCGAGGGCTCAGGCCAGAAGAGGTGGGCTTCCTGGGCCAGCCGCCCTCGGCCCAGTGCCGCCCCTTCCAGGGCCCCTGCAGACCACAGAGCACTGAGGCCTCAGGCGCAGTAGAGAGCTGATCGCTGCCAACACCACCACAGAGGGCAGCAGACACCGCCCCCCAGAGCCTGCTGGCCTGCCCGCTGACAGTGGAGTGTGGCGGTGGTGTGGCGGGGCCCCAGGGACACAGAACGGCCCAGCCCGCTTACCGCCGCTTAACCGTGGAACTGGATGCCACGCTCTTGGGCTCCATCCATAAAATTTACTCAGGCACACGCTCCTCAAAGACCCTTGCCAGTCGGCGGAGAGACCACGGCCTGTCCCTTTGAATGCTCCTCTGGGGTCTGGCTTACCCGGGAATGGTGCCGACTTAGACATTTTAAGCCAAGTGACCTCAGAGAAAACACCCGGAGGGACCCAGCCCAGATCCCCTCCCCTGCTCCATGTTGGTAAATCATGAGGAACAAAGAGGAGGCCCTCTGCCCTCTCGCTCATCACAGGCTCCTGGCAGGTGCCACAGGGCACCCCCAAAGGAAGCCAGACTTTGTTTTTAAACAAATTGAGTTTGTCTCTCCTGATTTGTTATGGAAAGGACCACAGGAGACGGCTTCCTGACCACTCCTGGCTCGCAGGTGTATTCGCTGGGTCTCTGGGGGCCTCCCCGGCAGGGCCACCTAGGACTAGGGCCCTGCAGCCCAAGCAGAACCTGCTGAGGACATTCCGGGAGGGACAGGCCCCACAGAGCCGCGACCATGTGGGTATCGAGCACCAGCGAGCAGTGCTGAGTTAGACCGCCGCAGCACAGACCGGCCGGGAACAGAGCTGTGACGGGGGCAGGTGGAAGCCCCCCCCCCATCCCCTCCCAGCCTGCAGACCCTGGTTCAGGACACTGTCCGCAGGAGAAAGGGCGCCCGGGTCACCTGGTGATGGCGCAGCCCCAGGGCGGGCTCCGCTCTCAGCTCTGGCCACCCACAGCCAGCCCAGCCTGGGCCCAGTGACTGTGAGCCCCCAGCCCATGGTGCCTGTTCTGCCCCGGCCACATGGCCCAGGGTGTCTCCGGGCTCTGCAGGTTCCGATGCTGGTGACTGTGGACAAGCACGGCTGGTCTGTTGGCCTTGGCAGAGCCTGACATTTAAACCTTGCTTCAGGGGGGCCAACCAGATGCACAGACCATTGATAAATGAGGAGCCTGCAGGAGACGCATCACTGGCCAACACCAGCCGGCCGTGACCTTGAGTCGGAGACTCCCGTTTCACCCCTCACCCCATTCTCTGCCCCCACCTCCGAAAATGCTCCAGACATCTGATTTCTTATGTAAAAGCCACAGAAGCCGAGGCAGAAGCTGCAACACCCCAGCAGCAACAGGGCTGTTCAGGTCCTCAAGGAGCGGCACTGATGCCCCGCCAGCCACCCCACCCCACCCCCGCCGTGTCCCTGGCAGCCCCACCTGGTTAGGTGGAGCCTGAGCTGCACGGGGTGTCGCTAAGGCCCAGCAACCCCACCACCTCCGGAGGACAGCGCAGCGCCAGCGAGAGGCAGAGGGGACACGTCTCCTAAGCGCCCTGCCCACCCTCCATCTGTGCCCGTGTCAGGGCTTACGGAGCATATGCTGCCTGTTGCTCACTGACCATCTGCTCTCGAGCTGATGAAGTGTCCCCGTTACTGTGGCAACAGAGTCCTTGATTGGCGGTGGCACCACAAACATTCCCTGCTCAGGTTTCTCTTTTATCTGTGCTCCGGAATGGGGCTGGGGGAGGGGGAAGGGAGGGAGGGGACTGGGGGAGGGGCAGGCCTGGGGCTGGGAGAGGGGGTGGCTGGGGGAGGGGCAGACTTGGGGTTGGTGGGGGTGGGCAGAGCTGGAGGGCAGGTTCCTCTACAACTTCCTTTCTCCCCACTTTCCTGCCCCACCCCCACTGCTCCCCACCTCTGGTCTGGCCTCTTCCACCCTGTGAGCAGGTGCCATTGGGAGTTCCACTGACAAATCTGGGTGCTGGGCAGAGCGACCAGCAGAGCCCTGTGAGGACCCTGACCCTTGACTCAGCTGCGTCCCTACATCAGGAGGCTCCCTGGGGTGTGCAGGTGTGGAGCCCTCCGAAATACCCTGCTTCTTGCTTGGGTGACCGTCCCCAAAGCCGGCAAGTGCCTCCTCCCAGCTGAAGCATCAGACACCTGCCGAGGGACGAGAGGTCTAGGGCAAGACAGAACCTTTGCCGTCCTGGGAATTGAGCACCACAAAGTCAGATTCCATTTCTCCGGGTAGTTCTCAGTCTGGTGGCTAGTGTCGGTCGGGAGAGCCACCTCCCGGGCAGGCCTGTGACTCTGGGGCTGCCTTCTCTTTGGGTCAAGATGGGCATGTATGTCTGGGGGTGCTGCCTCCCAGGCACAGAGAGATGCCATTGCACGTGGAGGCTGTGCCAGGCTCTGGAGCCCTTGCAGGCAAAGGACTGCCTCGTGTTTTATTAAGAGAGAACGCGTCAGTCTCCTCTCAGAAGGAAGGGCACCGGGCTGCCCTGCGAGTCTCCAAGGTGACGGCGCAGTCTGGGCAGCCTGTGGAAGTGGAACCAGGCAGGAGGGTCTGCTGTGGGGCTTTTCTGGGGCCTCCTTAGCACTTCATGAGGTCAGACCCTATATGGGCAGAAGGGAAGTGACATCACCTGTGACATCACATGCATTTCCACAGGTGCACTGGGAGCCCAGCGTCCCTGCAGGACCACGTGAGATAAGGAGAAGCTGCCTCTTAGAACACAGTGCGCCCATCACAGAGAAAGCCTGCCACGCCCACCCAAGCTTTTCCCAAAACGCACTGTCCAGAATGAAGAAAGCCCCAGGATGCCATTGCTCTCTCTGCTAGTGGGTGGCGTGAACCCCCAGGGTTTCATGAAATTATCTTTAAGGGTTCATTTGTGGCTAAGATTAGAAAGCGACCTCCCCTCGGTCACAGGGGTTGATGTCACTGCTGTGGTCTTGGTGCCCCAGCACGGTCATTTTTTCAGCATGACGTCTCTTGAGTTCCACACTGGTCCATGTCCCCCCGCACAGCCACGGGCCCGGTCGGGGTTCACTGTCCTCAACCTTAACAGGAGTCCCTCCTCCCAACCCCCCTTCAAAACTACAATCACACCAGGGCACCTGGGTGGCTCAGTCGGTTAAGCGTCCGACTTCGGCTCAGGTCATGAACCCACAATTCGTGGGTTCGAGCCCCGCGTCAGACTCTGTGCTGATGGCTAGCTCAGAGCCTGGAGCCTGTCTTTGGATTCTGTGTCTCCCTCTCTCTCTGACCCTCCCCTGCTCATGCTCTCTCTCTCTCTCAGAAATAAATTTAAAAAACCATTAAAAAAAAAACTACAATCACACCAACTTCTTCAAGACCTCATTCATGTGCACGTGTGTGTCAGCGTGCATGTCCATGTGCACATGTAGATCTGTGCACATATGTGTCAGTGTGCATGTCTGTGTACACGTGTGTATCCGTGTGCACGTGTATCAGGGCACATGTCTGTGTACATGTGTGGATCTGTGCGTGCGTGTCAGTGCACATGTCTGTGTGTGCGTGTCTGTGTGCACGTGTGTCAGTGTGCATGTCCGTGTGCACGTGTCTGTCTGTGGGGGGTGTGCATGTGTGTCCATGTGCACGTGTAGATCTGTGCACACATGTCAGAGTGCATGTCTGTGTACACGTGTGTATCCATATGCACGTATATCAGGGCCCATGTCTGTGTACACGTGTGGATCTGTGTGCACATGTATGTCAGTGTGCATGTCCGTGTGCAAAGCCTTCCTGATGCTTGTCCAGCAGGCAGCCCCTCCTTATCTTGTAGGATTCTGAGCTCCATTAAGCAGGTGCTTTGTTGCTTATTAAATTACATTTTCCTGTCATTCATTATTGCAGCTTATGAGCATAATGTTTTTTTAATAGAATTAAAATCTGGCCTCCAGACAACTTCCAAATTAACCAACAAACATGTGCTAGGCACCAAATGGGTGCGAGAGCAAATCAAACTTGGAATTTTACCAAAAGTAAAACCCCTACTATTACACTGTATTATCTCAGATTAAAATATAAATTTCTCCCTAAGTATCATTTATCTCCTAGTTTCCAACAGATGCACATAAAAGACCCATTTCCAGGTTCCTTGTGTAGAGTAGAAAATGCCAACTTCTGGCTGTGTCATTTCCCTGTCTGTTCCAACAGTAGTTACACAGTTCCAAACATAGAAACTGAAAGCTTCCATTGCTGTCTCATTGGAGTATGACTGGCACTCATGTTGTATTTGTTTCAGCTTCCAGGTTTTTGTTAGTGAAAGAAGCACAACTCTGACACCAAAGAAATCAGTACATAGAAAACCATTGACTAATCGAATGTACAAATAGCAATGTGAACATCCTAAATCCTTAGCAAACACAATCTAGCAGAGTGTTAAAAGGATTATATACTGTGACCAAGTATTTCTTTCCAGTGTCGTAGCAATGGCTCAATATTAGACCTATTGATATAAATCACCATTTAATAGAACAATAGTGACAAATAATATGATTATCTCCATAGGTGCTGCAGAAACATTAGATGAATTCAGTATTCATTCCCTTTTTAAAATGCTCCTGATGAAACAGAGATCAATGAATACTTCTCTAATATTATCACTTCTGTGTCCCTGGGAATGTTGCCACCCACCTTAGTGTGTTGTTGAAGCCTCGAACACCAACACCCCCACATGCACTTTGATGTGGTGTCGGTAACACGGGCCCACACGACGTCATCATGAGAAAGAAAGTGGAAGTACAAAGAGATAATTACTTACAGATTATTTTATTGTATATCTGGAAAACCCTAGAGAAGCAACTGAAAAAAATGTTAAAAATCTAAGAGAATTTGGCACGCTTTTTAAAAGCAGAAGCAAAAACCACTTGGAAATACCCTAGAAGAAAAGACTGCATTTGTCAAGAAAAGACCCAACACCGAAAAGTGTGCTAAGGAGGAGATATGGATGCTTCTAGCAAGAAAACGTGGCAGTGCGTCCGAGAGAGCCGGACAGTGGGTGGCAGGCACATGCCGGACCAGCGCTGTGCCATGAGGATCCTTGTCTTTGCAAAGCTAATCTGCACAAAGCGTGCAATCCCAACTAAAATGCTAACTCTTCTTTTAAACATCTAGACAAGCTTGGGGCGCCTGGGGACTCAGTCTTAAGCATCTGACTTCAGCTCAGCTCATGATCTCACAGTTGGTGGGCTTGAGTACCACATTGGGTGAGCATCACTTCTCTCTCACTCTCCCGATCTCTCTCTGTCTCTGCCCCTCACTCTTGCACCCCCTCTCTCTCTCTCAAAAAAAAGATAAATCTAGACAAGCTAAATCTAAATTCATATGGAAATAGAAAAAAGAGGGGCACCTGGCGGGGCTCAACTGGTTGAGCATCTAGACTTTTGATTTTGGCTCAAGTCATGATCTCATGGTTTGCGAGTTTGAGACCTACAGGGCTCTACACTGGCAGTGCAGAGCCTGCTTGGGATTCTCTCTCTCTTTCCCTCACTCTCTGCCCCTCCCCCACTCTCTCTCTCTCTCTCTCTCTCACAAAATAACTAAATAAACTTTTTGAAAAAGCACATTGTTTGAATCAAACAAACATTGGTTTAAGAAAAAAAAGAATAGATAGGGCAAACCTAAAAGAAAAAATTAGTCATATCAGATATTAAAACATACCATGCAATTATATTTTAAAGTATATCCTAGTGGCAAACGAATAAGCAAAAAGTCTAGACAGAGACCCAAAATACATGCAAATTATATGATAAGAGCATTTAAATCATTGGGGAAACATAATTTTCCTATAATGATGTTAAGATAAATGGGCAGACATTTAGGAAACCATAAGGCTGATTTTGTTTATCATGAGATTGATTCCAGACAGGTCAAAGATTTAAATGCAGATGAGAAGAAACAAAAGTATACTTAAAGAAATGCAGGAGCATCTGTTTAATGTACCAAAATATGGGAGGCCTAAATACAACACAAAACTCAGAAGCTGTGATAATATATTAATAATATTAATAAATGTAATTACATGAGAACAAAAAAATTCTGCATGGAATAAAAACACCACCATAAGCCAATCAAAAGAATAATAAGCTGGATAAAGTATTTAAACTTTGTATCAGAAACGAAGAGTAATTTCCCGAATATTTAAATCAATAAGAGACTAATAATAAGGATCCGAGGGCTCACAGAAAAGGAAATACGAGTTGCTCTTAAACCTGTGGGGTGAAGCCCAAGGCCACTTAAGCACTCGCCAGAAGTTGCTCCACCTATCGAGTCGGGCTGAGCCCTGCTGTCACACTTTCGGTGGCAATGTAAAATCCACCTTCCCCAGCGAAGAAGATTTGGATGTGTCCATCAAAATTACAAACGCACATAATATTTAGGCTAGTAATTCTATTTCTATAAATTTATTCCACAGATAACGGTCACACATATGTGAAATAGTATGTGTATGGTTGTTCATGATGATGTTTCCATAAACACTGGGAAGTAGAAGTGCCCACCAACAGAAGGCTAGTTCTAGAACTTTGCTGCACCCACACAGCAGATACAAGCTGCCATGCATACGGCTGTCGGTCAGGATCCATGTCGTGCTGCTCACTATTCTCCATTCATTCCTTTGTCTACAGATGCTATTGCTCATTAAGTACCAGGCATGTGCCAGCCCTGCTGAACAGAAAAACACCATACACTCCCTCTGGCCCTTGGAGCTCAGCCCAGTGGCCATCACACACCCTCATGTGAAGATTCTGACCCCCATGCACACCATTGTTCTTATTAGGACCTAGAGGTGAAGGTTTCAGTTAGGCTGGCCAGGGGAAATCAAAGCGCCAGGCTTGGGGCAGGTGTGACCTCCAGGATCCCCAGTGGCTTCGTGAGCCTTGAGTCGTGGGAACTATGTCCTGTCCTGGTCACAGGCCATCCTACAGGGAAACCTGGCCCTTTGCTGCAATGCCCTCGGTACACGCCTCCCTCCTGTGTCCCCCAGGCCAGTGTTGTTCTCGAGATATCACCAGGTCTCAGAGCAGCTGAGTGGGCCCAGATTTCTGGGTGAATACCACCCCCAGGCGAGAGCAACTCCTTGAACGTAGCTGCCACCAGGTTCCACACCAGCCTCCACGCAGCAGTGCAGGGAGGGTGCCTCCGTGCCTGCCCAGCAAGAGCAGCCAAACACGGAAGGGCTGTCTTGTTGTCAGAAGTGGAGCAGAGGCCACACCGGCTTCCCTGTTCACAAGGGCCACAGAGCCCACCAGCTAGACCCGCCTGGACAATGACCACGCTCTGCTCTCAAGTATGTGGCCCATCCCGAGTGGCTCCTGAAGAACCTTCTTGTCTCCACATCAGAACATAAGTGCTTTTCAGCCCTTTGTCATATTTACAGAGTACAAGGGACAGAAACACCCTTAGTACATTTCCTGGTAATTTGTTCAAAGCCATTACGCTTTCCGTGCATTGCAGCAGGGTTCAGGCTCTGCTAAGGGCCAGGAGCAGGACAGCATGTTTACATGTGTGTGTGTGCATGAGCATGTGTGCATGTATGTGTGTGTACACAAGTGTGTGAACATATATGTGCACATGGGCGTGTGCATGTGCTTATATGTGAGTGTGTGCGTGAGTTCATGTGTGCATGTTTGTGTGAGCATGTATGTGCATGTTTGTGTGTGAGCATGTGTGTGCGTGTATGCGTGGGCATTGCGTGTACATGACCATGTGTGTGAGCGTGAGTGTGAGCTTGTATGTAAACATGTGTTCATGGGCATGTGTGTGAGCATGTGCATGAGTGTGTGAGCGCATGTATGTGAGCATTGCTTGAGTGTGTGCATGCATGTGTGCATGTGCGTGTTGCATGCATGTGTGTGAGCATGTGTGTGAGCACAGCTGCTATTGCTGTGTCCAAGGAACCCACCTGAAGACCCAGACTACATGAAAGGCGCATGGGGCACATCAGCCCATTCAAGCCCAAGGGGGCAGGCAGGCATGGTTGCCAAGTAGACCAATACTACCCAGCGTGCATTTGTGAGGGTGCTACCTGGAGACCCATGCAGGAGGCTGGGCTCCTGCTGATGCCAGCCCGCGTGAGCCACAGATGTGTGGACGGCACAGCTGAGCATCTCAGGGGCCCCGCCCTTCCTGGTGTCTGCCCCGTGTTCCCCATGCCGCTCCTCCCTCGGGAGCCTGTTCTGGGCTCCGAGGACAGCAGTCAGGCCCCCCGACCACGCTGCTGGGGCTCTGGGAAAACAACAAATCTCTGTCCTCCTGGCTCTCAGTTGCTGACAGGGAGCCGGGCAATTTCCTGATTTCTAGTCTCACCAACCTCCCCTGGACACCAAGACCTAAATATCTCCACAGACTCAGAGCCCAGGACCAGCCTTGAAGTTGCCAGAGGGCAGGGCCCCTGCCAGAGAGGACCTTCCACTCCCTTCTGTGGGCCTCGGGCAGAAGGAGGTTCCCTCTGTCCCCACCCTCCGGGCCAGGAGTGCCTCTAGTGCTTGTGCCCACCGCTCTGAACCTGAGGGCTCCTCTGCGGGAAGCTTCCCTCACTGGGCAAGCAGTCAAGGCCACGGACTCCAGCTTGGGCGTCTATCAGCCGGGGGCTCTTAAGACCCTCGCAGGCAGGCGGTGACATCTGAAACAGAAAAGCAAGCCCACTTGCTGGCTCTTATTTTTGGACATCTCGTGGACACCCCTGTTCTCCAGAGCACAGTGTCCCTCCTGCCCCACTAGCGGCTCTAACTCTGATTCTGGGAGTCCTGGACAGGCCCCACGTGGATGTCACAAATCAGTTTCCAAACTGAGACTACAGCGTGAGCTGGCAGAGCATGCCCACCCCGGGTGCAGCTGGCAGTCTGTGCCCACAGCCCAGTGGCCTGTAGGAGCCAGGGGAGAGGGAGCCCCAGCCTCTCAGACTGAATGAAGCAACTGAAAGTCAGTCGAGGGCTGCAAGCTACAAACACAGCTGCCCAGGAGGCAGGGCTTCAGTTGGCCTCCTAGGTTTGGGTAGCTGCAGATGGTTTCGCACTTGGACTTCCCACCTTGGAGAGCCCTAGGAGCTATGCAAGCAGAGGTGTCAGGACACTGTCCCCAGCTTTGGGGTCCTCCCAGGGCTTTGAAGTGGCCAGGCCTACACCTCTGTCAGCAGGACGTCAGCTACATGTGGGGCCTCTTCAAAGGCAAAGAAGCTTTGTTGTTTTGGGAACCATAGGGCTGCATAAACTCAGAGGAAGAGGGAAGGGTTTGCAGCCCAAGGCAGCTGGCGTCCTGGGGCCTGGCCAGCCTTTGGCAGCTGGGAAAGGTCAGCTGCGGCCACCATGCCCACAGGCTTAAACCTGGCAGTGGGGCCTCAGGTGGGCCTCCTGTGCCCATAAGCTGGTTTGTGTGTCCACCAGGTTTCCAGGTGCCACGGGGGGCCAGTTTGGGCAGCTCCCTAAAGTCTCTGCAAAGCTACTTCTACATGCTGGGAAGTTGGTGGGAAACAAGTTGTAGAGTCTCCAACCCCAGCAAAAGGGCCTGAGTCCCCGGTGCTGAGTCCCTTTAGCTTCCCTCTGGGCTCCCAAAGCCAGGCCCAGCAGGGCCCTCCGCCCATGACTCGGACTTCAATGCACATTGATGGACCACAGCTCTGAGACTGCCAAGGAGCCTATTAAAGTGACCATGCCTTGTTGCATGCTCGAGAACTTGGTGGTGGTAAGCAGGGCTGCAGCCTGCGCCTGCAACGACGGTGAAGCTGGGCGCCCTCCACAGCCCGGCCTGAGTCCTCTCACGTGAGGCCTCTCCCGCCTGCCCATTTATGGGGCTGTGCTCCTGGCCGTCTGGGGAGGCCTGGTGGGGGTAGAATAAAGACTACTTTGGGGACCTCGCAGTCTGGCCTTGCTCGGTGCCCCCAGGGCAGGTCTGAGAGCCACAGCAGAGCCTGCAGGTGAATGAGCATGGAGCCAGGTGACTGCAGAGCGTGGTGCCAGGACAACTCGGTGCAGCTACTGTCTTGTCGAGTTGGCTGAGGGGGAGCAGAGAGGTCACGGTGTCCACTGTGGGCTCCACAGATGAAGCAGCGTGGTTCAGAGGGTCCCTGCGGGGTCTCTCTGAGGTGGCTGCTCTTGGCCTTGGAAACCAGTCTGGGCTCCCTCTGCGCCCTGCCCTTCCTCCCTGCCCCCACTGCCGGGACCCCATCCCCTCTCAGTGCCACCTGTCAGGGCAATGCTTCCGGCTGCTCATGAGAAGCCCCATCCCCAGTTCCATGTGAGTGTGTGGAAAGGGGAGCAGCCCCTGCAGGGTTCCTGTGAGTCAGGGTGCCCACCAGGCCCGGCCCTCGGTGTCTCTCACACCCCATGAGGGGCCAGCCCACCTGTGAGCCCATTGCATAATGTCTGCACAGGTAATAGTGCTTTGTTTCATCTACCTCCCGGACCTGGGACAGGTGTGCAGTGGCTGCCCCGTGGGCAGCATGGTGTCCAAGCTTCTTGAGGTCCACACGGAACCTTCTGTTTGGCCATCCTTCCTGCTGCACCCCTGCATCTCCAGACCTCCATGGGTCACCAGGAGCCTGCATGCCTTTCCAGGGCAGAGGAGGTCCCTGGCCCAGCTGTAAGCTCGGGCCTGTGCATGTCCAGGAGACGGCTTCTGCACTAGCTACGAGGAATTTGAAAGCCTCTGGGCAATGTAGAAGTTCCAGTGAAACCCTCCTCACTGACCAGTGTCCCAGGCTGAGTAAATGTCTTTCAGCTCTTCTTCCTGCCCCTGTGTTTCAGGGCAAGTGACTGGGCCTGCTTATTCCTTGATACCAAGCCTCTGTGTGGATGGCCCCTGTGGCCCTAGGCCCTTGAAGGCCAGAATCCCATAGGCCTCTTGGGAAGCACAACTGTGACCCTCTATCTGGCAGCATCTGGGACTTGCTGGGCTGGGTCTCCAACCTCCGTCTCCTCAGGAGCTATGTAAAGGCCTCGACTCAAACTTGAGGGGGTGAGCAGGTAGCAATGAGATGGAAAGGGGTTGTCAGACGGGACCTATATGGGGTTTGTAGAACTATTTGAATATGAGGTAAGGCAGGGAAAGGGTCCTAAATGGTGGCGGGTGTCAGTCTGGGGGCTGAGGGACAGGATCACCACCACAGGAAGAGAGGACCTGAGGGAGCTGCCTGTATGGGGGCGTTCTGTCGTAGATATTTTGTGGGTGTTATTTGGAAGCTGGTGCAATATTACAAGACAGTGGAAATGTATGCCCAGAGCTCTGGGAAAGGCCTGAGCTATAGGAATAGATTAACTCAGCCCTGTCCATTCACTGAATAAAATGGGCATTGAGTCCCTACTATGTGCCGGACACTGGAAAATAAAAAGTGGGAAGAGATCACGCTGCTTAGGAGCCGGGGAAGCAAACATGTCCACAGAGTCATGTGAAGCTGAAACACAGAGTGGAGAAGCCTGCACCAGAGAAACGAACCCCGAGAGCCCACAGGATCTGTGACCTACATCCCCTGCAATGGTTGGAAAAGTCACAGAGTCCCCTGGATGGTGGGAGATGCCATGAGTCAGCGGACTCTGCTCAGGTCTCGGACACAATTCTGAGAGTCCAGGCAGGCAAGGCCCTAGGAAGGTGGGCACGGAAGATGGGGATGTCTGCTTGCCTCAGGGACAGGCTCTGGGGGACAGGGAGCTGGGCCGGGTTAGGGAGGGAGGGCACATGCTGGAGGGGCCCAGTCATGGACCTCGTGCTTGCTCCCCTGAGGACACACACCTCGGGGAGTGAAGAGAGGTGGGGTGACACTGCCAGACTTTTTGTATAGAATGACCTCGCTGGCAAGGACCTGTCCAAGATGACAGTCAAAGTGGACGGAGGCTCCGGGAGACGAACAAGAGAAACAAGAGGCCCAGAGGAGCCTGCATGTGAAGACTGCAGAGGGGTTGACAGAGGCGTTGGCTCAGAGGATGCTGTGTGTGAGCCTGTGACTCGAGGTTGGAGTCCACAAGCTCTGCAAGGGCTCCAAACATATGTGCGACTCGGAAAAAAGATCATGTGCTCCAAAAAATAAAGTCACAAAGTCAAATTAATATTCTAATATTTATAAACATATTATACCTAGGAACTCAAATCAACTCCATTCTTACTTCACATTAATTGTATTTAACACAGGTTATTAGTTCAGTTCGGTTCGCCACATTTGCTGGGTGAGGTCCAGAGGTGAGAGGCCGGCGACTGAGGGCTGGGGACCCACACGGCACAGATGGGCAGGTACAGTGGTGTCAGGTGGGGCTGGAGGGGCACGCAGGCCTCCCCTCCCTGTGCTGAGCCTCTGCTCCACTCTCTCGGGCAAGCCTGCGGCTCCATGCCTGGAACTATACCTCTCCCCAGAGTGCTAGTCTCAGGCTGTAAGTGTACACCCCTATGTGTGTTGTTTCATCGGTAATTAAATAATTGCACCTCACAGTAAGCCACATGTGGGCCAGTACATGGCTTTGTTCATTACTATAGCCCAGTGCCCAACATGCTGCCCGGCCTGTGGTCAGTGCTCAGTACCTGTCGAGTGATTACCGTAAACTTGTCCCCTGCTCTGGAGTCCAACTTTTTTTCTGTGACCAACATATAACTATTGGTCTTTTCACCATCCTGTGAACATAAAATATTGTCTGCCTTTTGGTTCCTTTCTTTTGCCTTGAACCATCTCCTTCCCTCCTTTGTCAATCCGACTCCTACCTGTGTCAAAAGGAATGCTTTAAGCCGTAAGTGAAGACTCCTAGAGTAAGGGTGGCTTCAGCAAATAGATTATTTTTCTCATGGAACAAGAAGCCTTGAGGTGGGAACACAGAGCCAGGTCAGTATTCACGAATACCAGGGCATTGGGGGAGCATCTCTGGGATTCTGCTGGCCTCTCCTCATGGTGAAAACATGGCTGCAGCAGCCCCAAGTATCAAATGCTCAGACAAAGCACCCAAAGCCAGAAAAAAGGGAGTGGGTATGAAAATGTCCAGCTAGTAGGAGTTAGCAAAGAATTGTGTCAGGAGATTACCCGCTCTGTCCAGCTACCAGAGACCCCACAGCCTCTGTTCATGACCAATGGAGTGGCAGGTCTGTGTAGACCCTTCCAGGGAGAAGGGAACAGTGGAGATGGGAAGCACCAAGCCAGTTTTGTGGGTAGCAAAGCTGAGACAGAAGAAGCGAACCGAGGACCATCTTCACTATTTGGCTACAGTGAACGAAGTGGGACTTGGAAACTGAACCACATGTGAGCAGCTGAACCACAACAGGAGGGAAAAGTGGGCTCACTCCCTGTTCCTGGACAGTCCGGAGGCTCTACCTGAGCAACAGACTAGACTGAGCAGTCTGCTGTCTCAGAGGCCACCACGCTTGCCTGCTCCCTGTCACCTCAGGCAAGTCACCAGTCAGGCCCTCGCCAGCAGAGGCCACAGCTGCCCCCAGACTCACATCCGATTCAGGAACATGGAAGGCTCTGGGCTCCTCTGAATAGGGCAGGAATCCGGGTGGTACATTCAGAGGGAGATGCCACGCCGTGCCCCCACGGAGGTCTGCAGGAAGTTTGTGTCAATGGCCTCCTCAAAGGGCTTCCTGATCAGGATTTGAAATGGTGCTCACCATGCAGGCCCCTTTGTGTGGCGAGTCTTGGCAACACACGGTCAATACATGGTGCTCTGAGGACAGATGCATCCTCTTGATGGCAGAAAAGGAGGAGGCTCTCTCTGAGTTTTTGCCTCTGGGCCTCACGCTCAACCAGCCCCTCGCTGGTAGAATAGGAGCTGTGAGCTGGGGTCCAGAGAGGAAGGGAGCCAGTGACCTAAGAGTTTGGGAAATTGGTTAGAACAAAGGTGCGCAGGTGCCCCTCCTGCAAGATTGCTCACGACCGCCACAGGGCGCCTGTCATACATCAGGGGCTGTGAGAGCACTGGGCACGATCCCAACAGCCACCAAGAGCCTCTTCCTGGAAGCTCATTGCTTGCTGACAACTTTGGACATTTCTCAGTGAGGAGAGCCATTGTCAGAGGGGCCCTGAGTATTCCCGCTCATCTGTGCCATTCCCCGGGATTCTAGGCCCTTCCTCTTACTCCTGCAATGTGCTGGGCACTGTGGCCCTGGGCCCGGGGCCACAGGACGCCCCCAAATCTAGTCCTCTACCAGCACCCAGCATCCCGGAGGGAAGTGCCGCCTGCTGTCTCCACGCAGCCCTTTGCCCCAAACCCTCCCAGCAGTTAGCAGTATATTCAGAGACCCTGCGTGCCATCACAGGGGACCTTCCCAAGGCTACTTGGAGTCACGTGTCCACAGCAGGGTGCAGGGAAGAAATGGAGAGGGGCCGGAGGCTAATTTTCTCCAAAATGTCAGCCTCTGGATGGAGATGGACAGAGAATGTTCTTTTCTTCATACACATCAGACAAGCAAAAAAGAGAGAAACAGAGAGACAGAGAAGCTGTTTGGGACAGTCAGTTTGTCCTGATCCAAACTGGTAGCCATCTGTTGTTGAAGCTAGTTTTCTTTCCCCCATCTCCTTTTGGAAAAAGAAAGAATTGGCATAGAAACACTGGAATCCCAAGCTCCCCCCAGGCTCCCGAGCCGGTGCCTAGGACTCAGAGCCCGAAATGGATTACAACTCTGCGTGATGGTCTAGAGGCTGCCGATCCAAGGAAAATGGGAGCCTCTACCCTCCTGAGCACCCAGGGACCACGTGGCTGGCAGTGCTCATTATGCTAAGCTTCTTAGACAAATAGCTATTAAATATACAAAACTGTTAAAAACATAAAACCCTTGTACCAAATAGCAGGTGACAATGTTGATGAACAATTAATCTATGAAATTTGCATGATTTCATCAGACATGCTGCCCACTGCGCTAACCACATGCACATAAGGCTCCTGGAGATGAGGGGCCCCGGGATCTGACCAAATGCTAAGACCTAAAACCAAAGTCCTCATGTGCCTGGCAGTTCAAGAACAAGGGTGTTCAGGGGTAGCCTAAGAAATGCTAATGTATCTTTGAAAAAAAAAACAATGCGTGATGTAGCATGTGTAATACCTAGCACATTGTAGGTGCCCAACAAATGTTCACGAAGGACTGAATGAAAGATGGGCATTTGCACGTTTGTTTTGTCATTGTATAAGCAAAGAAATCCAAAATTCACAGCAACACCTGCCAAGCCAGCAGGCCCATGGCCTCCCGGGCACCCCCACCTCTGCTTCAGTCCCGTCCAGTGCCTGCTCTCTCGGTGTCCCCAAAGTGACCACAGGCAGCCAACACCTCCTCTCCTGGGGTAACGGGGGGACCGAGGAGGTGGAAGGAGGGGCTTATCGTGGCAGTAAAGGACCCCGTGCTCCCGTCCACCCTTAAACAGCCAGAGCACACTTCCTCCTCCTCCCGCCTCCCCACAGGGTCGGCGAGAAGGACAAGTCTCCTCTCAGAGACACAGGCACCGTGTGCAGTAGACACATCTCCCCTAAGGAAGCGGGCGAGCAGGCGTGCCTCCCTCACAGACGTCCCGAGGGCGAGCCTGTTCCCCAGGCAACCCCCGTGTTCCTTTAGCAGCAGAGTGTTTGCATGAAGCAAGAGGTCTGGGAGACGACAGTCAACTTCTCCAGGCCTGGCTCAGTGACCTGAGAGAAACCAGAGGAAATGTCCCTGAGGCCTCAAAAGAAAGAAGAAATTTGGGGCAACAGATGCATCTGGAAAGTAGCACACATAATAAGCAGACCTGGCCAAGCTGTACAGGAGCATTGGGAGTGACCCAGGTCACAGACGGTGGAAGGAGGGGACACACAGGGTCCCTGACTCACTGTCAGGGAGGGCGGTAGGTGGGAGCGGAGGGAAGGGGCGGTGAGAGGCGGACCCACAGCAGGTTAGGGGAAGTGAAGGAGGCGGTGAGTCGCCCCCTGGCTGTGAGCGGGGCTCCGCGGCACTGCAGAGCCCCAGGCCCGGGTCAGGGGCCTCCAGGCATCACGGGCTCTGGGCACCTGCGGGGTTGCGTGTGGGGAGCGGCTCCACGTGAGGAACCCTCACTCGGCCTCACGCTGTCACCCTCCTCCCAGGCACAGAGCAGGTCCCTGAGGGTGAGAGACAGAATGTCCCCCGAGACGTGCTGGACAGGTGTCCTTTGGAAGGCTCCGGGGTCCGGGAAGCCAGCCGGCACGCCAGCAAGATGCTGCTGACCTGCCCCATCCACGACTGAGGCAGAAGCTCCATGAAGAGAAACCCTGTGAGCAGTGAGCTGTGACAGAGCTCAGGACACAGGGGCCTTCAGAGACAACCTCAGGCTGGCTGTGCTGGGCTCAGGTCTGCTCAGGGTCACCAGGCACAGCGGGGAGGCGGGCCTGTCTGGGCCACAGGAAAGCGAGTCTGAGCCGGTGGGCTAGGATGGAGGTCCAGTGAGGAGCCTCAAACACCTGGGGCCCTGGCCCTCCCCGGCAGTCCCACACTGAGGTCCCAATCCCGCTGTGATGAGGGTCACTGAGAGCTCTGAGCGCAGGAGGAGCAGGATGGCAGTCTGTTGAAGGGCTGCCTGGTGGTGGAGGCCGCAGTGGCCCCAGGCGCTCTAGCAGAGCAGGTGGGAAGTGGGAAGGCCATTGTGCCCGGAGCCGGAGCCTCAAGCGAGCTGGGATGGTGGCCACATCCTGTGGCCTCTTTCTCATTCTTTGAACTGGCAGGAGTGCCCTGAATTAACTTTGGGGTCTTCCTCCTAAGACCCTCCGACACTGGGATGCCCAAATGAGACAGCGAGCGTGCCGCTGAGGTCCCCTTGAAGGGATCAGGGTGACAGCCCTCCCAGAACCAGAAGGTAGCTGTCTGCAGTGGTGACAGAAGGGGAGTTCATCCTGGGGGCCTTGCTCTTCAGAGGACAGGATGGAAGGTGGGCTCGGGGGGTGTGAGCAGCTTTGAAATCAAGAGAGCGCTTCTGACGTTGCCTTGCGGAGAGTATTGGAGGGACAGTGCTCAGGCCACGGGTACACGTGTGAGTGGCAAGGCAGACCCCATGAGTACCCGGCAGGAGGAACTGGTTCTGGAGTGGCCTGTGTGGCCCTGTGTGCGTCCAACATCATCATGGGCGTCCCTACCCTCAGGAGCAAACAACCCTGTTCTCACCTGTCAGCTCCAAACACGGAGGAACAAGGCCGCTGGCTACAGGGGCTGCAGGAGCGCGTGCTGGGCATGCACCCAGCACCCCGGGGTCTGGCCTTGGCCGGGGACTGGCCCTGGTCAGCACAGACCCTGGGGTGACCACACAGTCCCTGCAGCTCTGTGGACCAGCACTGCTTACCACCCACCACCTACAAGGAAGGCCAGGGCTTTGAGACAGGATTTTCAAGAAAAAAAACAAGACAAAACAAAACATAAAAGGCACAGAGAAAAGTCTCAGAAATCCTGAAAAAAAGAAAAGAAAAGAAAAGGAAAGGAAAGAAATCCAAATTAAGGCCTATTTCAATATCACAGAGAATTTCGATGGTAGCCCTTGAAACATCCAGTAATAAGACTTCCAATGTTTAACTGCTAATAGGCAGTAAAACTGAATGAATCTAGAAAGGCAGCCCAGGAAGACAAAGTCCGTGAGGGACATCAGTTTTATTTTATTTTATTTTTTAAATGTTTTATTTATTTCTAGGAGAGAGAGAGAGAGAGAGAGACAGCGTGAGCAGGGGAGGGTCAGAGAGAGAGGGAGTCACAGACTGAAACAGGCTCCAGGCTCTGAGCTGGCAGTCAGCACAGAGCCCGACGCGGGGCTCGAACCCACGAACCGCGAGATCATGACCTAAGCGAAAGTCGGACGCTTAACCGACTAAGCCACCCAGGTGCCCCGAGGGACATCAGTTTTAAATAAAGTAGACCTTTGGCTTTGTTTTGGTTTTGGGGTTTTTTGTTTCTTTGTTTTTGTTTTTTGTTTGTTTGTTTGTTTGGTTATTACTTTGGTGCATCTTTTAAAAGTACTATTGGGGGCACCTGGGTGGCTCAGTCAGCTGAGCGTCCAACTCTTGATTTTGGCTCAGGTCCTGACCTCACAGTTTGTGGGTTCAAGGTCAGCTTTGGTCTGTGTGCTGACAGTGCAGAGCCTGCTTAGGATTCTGTCTCTCTCCTTCTCTCTCTCTCATAAAAAAATAAAATAGAAAGTGCTTTTGATTACGGAATGTAGTACGTGTGGGACACACACAGCCCTGGGAAGAGTTCCATGTGTGCCCATGTCACCGCCACTGACGCAGCTACTGTTTTAGCACTGCAGAGCGCTTGCTACATTTTTTAACTAAAAATAAGAAATTGAGCAAAGAAACATAAGGAAAGAAACATAAGGAATGAGAAAGCAAGAATGAGCAAAGAAACATAAGGAATTTTAAGTGACCCGTATGTCCAGTTGATGAAGTTTTAGGGTGATGGTGGGGGTGTCCAGAGCCGACAGCCAGGAAAGAATTCTCGAAGACGTCTTTTGTGCAAAAAAGGTGATTTTATTAAAGCACGGGGACAGGACCCGTGGGCAGGAAGAGCGGCGCTGGCGTGGCGGCGGGTAACTCGTTACTTACCCTCAGGTTGGGAGGAGGTCAGGGATGGAGTAAGTCTCTAAGGAATTCTGGAAGCAAGGTTTCCAAGACCTTGAGCGGCTAGTTGTGTGAGGCGAACGTCTTCATTACTGTTTAGGAAAACCCCAGTCAGGAGACCCTGCTGATGTGCATCAGGGGCCGTAAGCTCGGGCAGGACCGCCTGCATGTACTCGAGGGGGAGAGAGAAAGCAGGTTTGCGAAGGAACTTTTCCATGTTTAAGGAGACTCACAGGTCAGGGTGATGTGAGGCCAGGACTCCCCTGTGCCCCAGCAAAGGGTCCTCTTCGAGGCGGCTGAGCTCCTAGCGGGAGGTCCCTCTGCCTGTTTCAAGGACTCGTCCGTGGGCTGCAGGCAGCAGGGAATTTAAGCTTTCATTCGCCTCAGTTTCCCCCATCACCATGGCGGGTGCTTAGCCCCCCTTCCGTCTTGCCGAGGGTGATATTAGGGCTCCAGGAAACGGAGTCTATAGGTTTCTGGAGAAGAGGCTCTGGGTAAGTCTGCCTTTGTCTTGCAGTTTACTGAGTTCTCCGTAAACTGAAGGAGACTCGCGTCCTGCACGGCTGTGACCTCCCTCAGTCAGCCACCCGCTTTCTGTCCTCTCCCCTCTTCCTGGGCGGCCGGGGGTGTTCCGGAAACCCCCCCCCACACATCCCCCCTGGGGGGGGGGTTGCTGTTGGCCTGCACTTGGCCCTCAGCTTGGCCCACACTCCCTCGTCACAATGTCATCAGCACAATCTGTCTGGAGCCATGAATGGTGCCACCCCACACGGGACACGCTACCCACAGTTCAGGCACCTGCTCTTCCCCTGTGGGTGTGTGGTTCCCTGAAGTCCCCACCCACCTGTGGGCAACACACAAACACACACGTGTGCACGCTCACACTCACATGCACGTGTGCACACACACGCCCTTCCCTTGAGGAAGTGGAACTGGGGACTCTGTGAGGTTGGTTGCCAGGGCTAAAAACAGCAGCATCTTCACATGAAGTCTGAGGCCTTAGGTCCCACCTCAGCCCCTCAGCTGCCTCTCCCCGCAGCAACCACAGCCCGTCTCTGTGGGCCTCCCCACGGCCCCCACCAATCACCACCGCCTAGCACAAGTATTGATCTTCCCAATGTATGCTTTATGTGTCAACTAAGTAACACGAACGAGAAAATGCTAGTCCGCTTTGCAGTATCAACAGACATTTATTGAGCACCTGCTGAATGCAAAATCCCGGTGCCACACGCACAGGGTTGGGTTGAGGGAAGGTGAAGATATAGGCTCCCTCAGGACTCAGGACCCATGCCGCCCCCCCAGGCCAGCAATGTCCCCCAGGCCCAGGTCAGGCTGTGTGTCACCAGCACAGAGCCCCACGCCGCACGGCCCACACACAGGACGTTGTGTGGAGCCTGCACCGGCACACACCCTCCCTGCAGCAGCTGTGCAACCAGTGGGTCTCCAGCCCTCACTACTCAGCAAAGTGGGGCTGAACCTCAGCGTCCTGCCTTCCCCTCGACAGGCAGACGGCCATCTGTCCTGGAAACTTCTAGGTGTGGTCCTGCCTGGAGGCAGGGAGCTGGATCAAATGAGCTTTTGAGGTTCCCTCCCTCCCAAATCCCTAAAGTCTATTCAGTGGAGTCCATGAGAGGTTAAAAATCAAAGCTGTACAGAGTCAGGTTTCCACATAAAACAAACGTGAATATAAAAGTGTCAAATGGAAGATTTGGCCTTCACACACACCCCTCCCCTCCCTGCTGACACCCATGCAGGCTGCTCTGTGCTTCAGAAGGCTGGCTCCCCATTTGCACTTCTGTAGACTGGAGAGTTCAATGGAATGGAGCCATCGACACTTGGCTGAGAAGTAGGGCTTCACCTCCTTCTGCCCTCCCCCAGCCACAAATGACCCTGAAGAGTGTCTGAGATCAAAGGAGATAGGCCCCCCTCCCTGTCTCTGCTCAGACCCACAACCACGCCCAGAGGACAGGAATTCACACCTGCTTGGGGCTGGAGCCCGGGGGCATCACCTGCGAAGAAGGGGTGAGTTTGGCCTTTCAGAGAGCAGCTACTTCCAGGGGTAACATTTAAGGGGGCCTCTCACACTGCAAAAGCTGGTGGTGTGAGCTTTGCATATGAACCCCGCTCACTGGGCCTGGGCTTAAGGCCTCTCACCTTCCTCTCCACAAACTGACCTGAGGTCTTCCCTCCTTAAAGCTTCCCCCAGAGTCCCCTCCCCAGCCAGGAAGATTGCTGCCAGCTGGCTGGGGAGTCGGCAAGGGTGTGCACTTCAGCCACACTGACATGTAAAACTTAACCCAGCAGCTAGGGTAGGCCACACGGGCCTCTGCAGACGACCCATCTTCCTGACCGCCTCCCATCAGTGGCTTGTAACTGGAGCAAGTAAACTGGCTCCTTGCGTGTGTAGCTGTGGGCCCTGGAGCATTTGAAAGGAGAGCATTCACTCCAAAAATTCTCTAGAACGGTACCTCTGGCTGGCAGAACATCACCTGGCAGGTGGATTGCTGTGTTGCCATACCTTGCACACAGTTGGTGCTCAATAAATGTTGCATAAATGATTTGATATTGGTATAATGATTCCTGTGGCTTGGCCTCTGTCATGGAACAATAATTTACTGGAAACTCTTGAAATGATGTTTTCTTAGTTGTTTCTGTTGATTTCAGTTACTGCCTAACAGTAATGTCCCTCACGGTTCTGTTGTGCATGGAAACGTCAGCTCCAGTCTTTGGGCTGTCTTCCCAGGGCATACCATTTCCAGAACAACTGGAGTTTTGTCCATGAGAAGCGTCCCAGTAACAGTTGACACGTGTCGTAGCAGCATAGTTCCTAGAAGAAACAATTTCTACTCAAAATCTGCTGACATGAAAAAGTTGGGACCCAGATTGCTTGTTTCTGAGTCTTCCTAAACCCAGACTCATGGCTACACATTGACTCTGTCACTCGTCTTGCTGATTTGAGAGTCAAACCAGTTAGTTGGCTTTCAAACAACCGCTCCTGCAGTCATGGGCAGGCAAGTGTGTGTCTCAGGGCCCTTCAGACACCTGCACTCCCAGCTCCCACGCCGGGACTGGACTCCACTCCCACGGGAGGAGAGGGCGTGGCCCCCGCACTGGGCCCGTCCCCAACAGGCACACTGCAGGAGGGGCACTGAGGGCTCAACAGGGGCGGGGGGGGGGGGGGGGGCCGGGGCCGGGTGCGTCCCAAAGCCCCAGTCCTGTGTCAAGGACACGGCAGACACTCATGCTCCAGTCTCCGTCACCTGCGCAGAGCATTCGAGAAATGAGTGGAAGAGTTAGCGCGTATGTACATGACTGCCTGCTCCCTTGACTGGTTCTGTCAGCAGAGGGATGGGCTGAGAGTGGGCCGTGGTCGGGTCACAGCTGTCCCTCTGTGTCGGTTCAAGACCCCTCACCCAGCAGCTGTCAGGCAGTAGTGGCCTTTGGTCCCTGTGCCCAGCCAGCCAGACTCAAACAGGTGGTCTGTGAGGTGGAAAGTTCCCTATCCAGTTACGGGTTCCCAGCACTATTGATTCCACTTCCATCTGAAAGAATTTTGCTGTGAGCAGAAGCCTTGAACATAGCCCTGCACCCTTTCCTTCTTCCGGTGCTCCTAGGGGCCAGAAGTCTGGGTGCATTGGATGCGCGGGGGAGGGAACCGTGGGCGGGACCCACTGGAGAGACAGTCTGCCTGGGGGCAGAGCTGGGGGGCTGCAGTTGAGGGGGCAGGGAGGGGTATGGGCATGTATGGGAGTTTCCTTTTTTGGTACCTGTGTCCGATTGCCAGTAGCCCCCTGGTCAGCTAGGCTTATGGCTGTTGCGTCCTGGCGGGCCTGTGTGTCCCCCGTGGGCCCTTCCGCCTTGCTCAGGTTTCCATTGCTCAAGGTGCTGCCTAAAAGTGGCCTCTACAAGTAACCCTCAGTTTAAAAAGGGGGGGTGATCATTTCAACAAGCTGTTCTGCACAGGTTATTAGGAAATTGAATGGAAACGTATGTAGAAGTCCTTCCCCCTTACAAGCCCCGATACAAACGCTAAGTGTCGTAATGAGGCACTTCACCACGGCAACCGAGTCACTGTGGGCTTCATAGTAAATAACACGTGAGTTTTGCCCCAAATTCTTTCAATTCAAAGAAGTCCTTGATCTGACAATTTGAGAAAAAGAAAAGTAGATATTTGACTTTGGTGGGTTTTTCTGTCACCTTTGATTTGTTTTGGCTTCTCTGTTTTGTTATTGTCTTTCTCAGATGACCACGTCTGAACAAACGCTGTGATTTGCGGCAACAGGACGGTCAGGGCAGTTTTGGGGGGGCCCACCCAGCAGTGCAGCCGGTCTGGGTCCCGGGGTGCCCAGAGTGAAGGCAGCCCCCTCCCTCCCCGGCAGAGCACCGGCGCCCGCTTCCTTCGTCATTCTTGGGGACACTGCAAGGGCTGAGCAAGCGCGTCTTGCTGATGGATGACCAGTGCCTGGGACAGCGGGAAAGGAGAACTGTTTCCTCTGGTCCCTCAGCCCATCCAGAAAGGCTCCAGGAAGGCTGCTGTCTGGCAGCTGGACACACACACTGGGAGACCCCAGCGCAGCCGCCCCTCCCACCCGCTCTTCTGCCAGCCAGGACCGCCCTGGTCACCCTCCAGCTCCAGCTCAGGTTTGGCCAAAGAAAGAAAAACCGTGAGAGGTCAGCTGAGAGCCCAGCCCTGAGGGCTTGTCCCCAGGTACTGCGTAAACTCGCGGTGCATGGAGGAAAAAGTGTTCTTTTTTTTTTTTAAGTTTATTTATTTTGTGAGAGAAAGAGACAGAGAGCAGGGGAGGGGCAGAGAGAGGGGAGAGAGAACCCTAAACAGGCTCCACGCTGTCAGTGCAGCGTGCAACGGGGGGGCTCAAACTCACGCTCATGAACCGTGAGATCATGACCTGAGCCTAAATCTAGAGCGGGACGCTTACCCGACTGAGCCGCCCAGGCTCCCCCGAAGGTGTTCTTATTCCCTCGGCCTTTCACTCCCCCCTTGAATGCCCTGTACCTGGTATAGTGCCACCATGCCCCCTCCCTCCAACCAAGTAGCTCTAGAAAGTCAGGGAGCCCTGAACAAGTCACACTCGTCTGGCATTTTACTTCAGTTCTGTCATTTGGTCCTCATAGTAGCTCCACGAAATGAGGGCATCAGTTAAGAACTGCGTGCAGCTGCCTGTAACTGAAAGGCTTAGTAATGGAGGCTTAACAAATGTGTGGGTTTATCTGCTCTTGCATAAGAAGTCCACACAACAGCCCCAGGGACCCATCTCCTTTAAAACCCAGATAGAGAGGATGGTGGATTCTTATCAGGAACTCTGGGGGCCTACAACAGCGCCCTCCATGTCCACGGGGAGATTCTCAGATTCTTGTGCGGGACACCTGGTAGAGGCGTGCTTGCAAATCCATTCACAGGTGACTGGACAGAGGTTTGAGAAGCTGCCATTTGGCCCCAAATCATACGGCTAGTGAGTGGAGGGTCTAGGATTCCAGACCAGAATCCCAACACAGGTCTGTCTGACCCAAAGTCTACGCCCTTCCGTTGTCTGTAAGTAGATACAGGCATACGCACACTCTGGCACAGCGGTGCCTACGCGGACGATGTCCCCTCAGGGGACACTGGACTGCCACAAAGACCACCACGCGTGGCACAGCAGCCTCTAGAGCCTCCACGTGGAGACTTGCTCGCTGCTCTGTTTCTAGTCACTACATGCAGGGGAGCCTGCAAGTCCCCAGAGATGACCCTTTGCGGTTTAAAGAATAGCCAAAGGCCCAACGTAGAGAGTGCTGGGAGGTCTGTCTCCTGAGGTCTGCTCGCCCTGGCCACTGAGATGGCCACTCCTGGGCTAACCCACGGCCTGCTTTGTGCCCTGGCCAAGTGGTCATCCCGCCTGACAGTACTTGCAGGGACAGGAAGACTCTAGTAACTTCTGTGAGACTGCCCAAAGCATCTTCTCTCCCCCCCCTTCCCAGAACCCCTGGAAGTATCTTTAGTACAGAGCACTCCTTTCCACAAAGTCATTTTCAGAAGCAAAACTAATAGAAAACCCTACGTAACACACACCACAAACGTTGCGCTTGTGTGCATATGCAGACCCTGACTTCCACCTGCAGAGCCCTTCACCGCACCTGCTCTACTTCCTGGCCAGGCCAGCAGGTGATCCCTAGGGCTGCACCTGCTTCTACTATCAGGTATCCTTTTTCTGAGACTCCATTCCAGGTCCCATCCTGTCCTGGAGCCCTGTCTTTGCCAGGCAGGACAGCTCCCTTTGTCCCAAGCTTCCAGAATGCCTAATAGATCTTTTCAAACGTGATTAAAGCCACACTCCCCTTCTCTTCACTCGCAGCCTTGCCTGCCACCCTAAGTGCTGGGTCTCCTTCTGGGAGTCACAAGTCACCTGCAGCTGCTGCCTCCCCACCGATCCCCCAGCAACAGCCACCAGACAGATGAGGCCCGGCAAGCACGCTGGCCACCTCACTTAGCTCCCCTTCTCCCACCCTGTGCTCTGGCCTCTCACTGTTGAATGTGACGACATCCTTTTCAGCCCTAATGGACTTTTTTTGCATCTGATTTCCAGTGCCCATTTCCTAGGAGCAACCACAGTCACAGCATGGACCATAGGTGTGCAGGAAGGGAGGGTTTAGCCCAAGAATAAGTGGGTGTGACATTCCAGAACTCAGCTGGATTCCTAAATACTCCAGAACAGCACAAAATAAAGTTTTCAGCATAAACACTTCTATAGAATTTTTAAAACTATGAAATCCTTCACACGTTAAGTTCACACTTAAGATTTTTATCATGTGTTAAAATAGTAATAAAGAATATTGTTTCTGGTCTATGATTAAAATTTACATTTAAAAATAAAACTGGTATATCACTCTTTTAAATTGATCCAATGGATTCTGAGGAAAACATTTGAAACCCGCCAGAATTTCCTATTGCTTTTCTTTGTCCTTGAATTCATATTCTCAAGTCTCTCCTTGACAGAATTTTACCCTAAAGTAATATACTCATAGGGTTACAACTTTATTTATTTGTTTTACTAATCATCCCATCCTATTTTCTGTGATTAAAAAAGGATAAAATAAAAGTTGATGTTTAAGAGTCTGTCGTCAGGGGACTTTGCAGGTGATGAGAATATTTTGGAAACAGAGGTGCTGGTTGCCAGACAGTGTGGACGTGCTAAATGCCACTGTGCTGTTTGCTTTGGAGAGGTCACTACCATGTTACATGCATTTCTTCTCAATAAAAACAAATTAATTTTAAAATTCCATTATCACCATAAGCCACTAATTCAGAGGTTTCTCATTTTTAAAAATTCTTTTTAACATTTATTTATTTTTGAGAGACAGAGCATGAGTGGGGCGGGGCAGGCAGCAAAGAGAGAGGGAGACACAGAATCCGAAGCAGCTCCAGGCTCCAAGCTGTCAGCACAGAGCCCGACGTGGGGCTTGAACCCACAAACTGTGAGATCATGACCTGAGCCGGAGTCCAATGCTTAACCAACTGAGCCACCCAGGCACCCCAAGAGTTTTTCATCTTTTTTGACTTGGACATCTTTGGTGGTTTGGTGAAGCCTATAGTGCCCTTTTCAGAGCAATCTTTTTAAGTGCAGAAAATAATATACATGGGATTAAAAAGGAAGCCAGTTATTTTAGAATACAATTTTGAAAACAGTTTTAATCACCATATAGTAATACAAGTAATTCTTTATCACCACATTAACAAGATCTAGCTGTAAGTTCAATAACTATTGTAACTTTGAAGCAGTGGGAAGTAGAAATAATGTTTCAAGTTATGTGATACAAAGCTCTTTCTGATTTCTCCTGGTGACAAAGTTAGAGACACTAATACCAGTATCATTTGTTGTTTGCATATGTGATGAAAGGAAATGTTAAATGTCACTTACATTGGTGACACAAAGATGCAATGTTTTTTCACCTGAGTGCATGAACACTAAACTAAGAACCCCTATTCTAAGCATAAGAAAGTATATCTATCTAGGATTACACCAAAATAAAAAGCTTTTATACAGTGAAGGAAACTATCAACAAAATAAAAAGGTAACCTACTGAATAGGAGAAGATATTTGCAAATGACATACCTGATAAGTGGTTAAGATCCAAAATATATAAAGAACTTATACAACTCAACACCAAAAACTAATCTGATTTAAAAATGGGCAGAAGACCTGGGTAGACACTTTTCCAAAGAAGTGTTGGCATCCAGATGGCCAACAGACACATGGAAAGATGCTCAACAGCACTCAGCATCAGGGAAATGCAAATCGAAACCACAATGAGATTATCACCTCACACTTGTCAGAATGGCTAAAATAAAAAAGGTAAGAAAGAACAAATTTTGGTGAGGATGTGGAGATGAAGGAATGCTTTTGCATTGTTGGTGGGGATACAAACTGTGCAGCCACTGTGGAGAATGGTATGAAGTTTTCTCAAAATCTTAAAACTCGAATTACCATACAATCCAGTAATTTCACTTCTGAATATTTACCCAAAGAAAACAACAACACTAATTCTAAAAGATATATGCACCTCATGTTTACCGCAGCATTATTGACAAGAGCCAAGATTGGAAGCAGCCCATGTGTCCATTGATAGATGACTGAAGAAAGATGTGGTATTTTGGGGCACCTGGATGGTCCACCTTTGGCTCAGGCACAATCTTGAGGTTTATCGGTTCGAGCCCCACTCCGGACTCTGTGTTGACAGCTCAGAACCTGGATCCTACTTCATATTCTGTGTGTGTCACTCTCTGCCCCTCTACCATTCCCACTCTGTCACTGTCTCTGTCTCTGTCTCTCTCTCTCAAAAATAAATAAACATTAATTTTTTTAAAGGAGATATGGTACACACACACACACACACACACACACACAGTGGAATATTATTTAGTTATAAAAAATAATGAAATCTTGCCACTCACAACATGAATGAGCCTACAAGGTTTGCCAAGTGAAATATGCCAGACAGAGAAAGACAAATACAATGAGATTTCATGTGTGTGGAGTCTAAAAGGCAAAACAAACAAACAAAAAATAGAAACAGATTCATAGAACAAACTGGTGGTTGCCAGAGATGAGGGGGGTGGGGGGATGGATGAAACTGGGGAAGGGGATTAGGAAGGTACAAACTTACAGTTACAAAATAAATGTCATGGGAATGAAAGTACAGTGTGTCGGGCATACAGTTAATGGTACTATGATAACGTTGTATGGTGACCACACTTTAATGTGGTGAACAGGAGTGACATACAGGCTTGCTGAGTCACCATATTGTACCCCTGAAACTAAATTGTGTGTAATTAAATTCAAGTTAAAATTAAAATTAAAAAATAAACAAATTCAGTCCAGGTAAAGCGATCATCCCATTAGTTAGTACCACCTAATTGATCGAAACAGTTTAAATATGATATAAATCTTGATAAATAAGTAATATTAAGGATAACTCACATTAAAATGCCTCTTAATAACATGGCTGGGCCTGGGTGTTTCCAATGAGTTTCTCTTTGGATGACTAATGCTTAGTTCTAAAGTCAAAGAGAGCTCACCATCAGTTCTCTTCCTAGCTTTCATTTTTAGGATGTAATTTTTGAGGTAACTTTGTTTACGTAGAGTGCTACTATAGCAACAATACCAGAGTTACATGTCAAAAGCCATGTGATAATGTATCATCAAAAATTATTTGTAATGATCTGTCAGTTAACATCAATTTGGACCTCCTCTGATTTTGATGAGATAATGGAAGCCAACTTTCTTCTGAAAGATTTGTATTTAGACATGAAATGCCCAAAGATGTAGCAAATGTCCATTTCTTCTACCTGCTACTCATTCACTTAAAGGCACCTCGTGTCCCACCCACAGCTCTCAGGGTGAGAAGTGGAGCCTTGGCATCTACTTTGCTGGCACAGATGGTTGAAGACACCAGGTGACCTTGGAGCCCCAGTCGAGGCAACTTGGTGAACTCTGAGGTGGTATAGGGGTTGTTTCTTGAAGGCCAACCTAGAGCCTGCTCCTCTGTCTATATCAGTGCTTCTGGAAGTGCCTCTTCCCTGTATTAAACATCTTTCTGCCTGGGCTGTCTGAAGTACATGTGGTGGGTATCTGCAACCGAACTGAGAAAAAAAAAAAAGTCTTGTATTTGCCCCTACTTGGGCCTATTATGCTCTTACTGGAGGGAGGTACCATGGAAGGTAAGAATGCTACTGATTAACAAGTCCCCCTTCTGGGCCTTATTTTTTCTAATCTATAAGATGAGATGCTCAGTGAATATGCACTCGTGATGCTCCCCTTTGTGAGAGGAGCACACTCCACGTCCACTGAGGTTGGGCCGGCCACTGGCGTGCTTGGATCCATGGGAGCGTGCCACATGTGAGCCCAGGTGGAGAAGCAGGCGTGTTTCTGCTGAGCACCCGACCCTCACCCCATGACAAGAACCTGCTTTGTCCCCAGGTGAGACACGTTCTAGCCATAGCCGGGAGCAGAGCCGACTCACAGACTCTGTGTGAGGAATGATGCCATTAGTGCACACGAACAAGCACTGGGTGACTTGTTACACAGCAGCGTTATAGCCACAGCTGACTAACACCTCCAAGGGCTGCTTTGTGAACCGAACAAGAACATAGGCAGGAAGTGCTCACTATCGTCTTTCGTGTGTCTCAGAGCAAGCCCTCATCTGCTGTTGTGTGAAAGCTCCCCCAGTGTCAGCCACGCGGCCGTGTGCTTGTACTTCTTCCTTCCTGCACCAGTGTCAGACCGCACGTGGAGTTGGGGTCCGACCACAGGAGCTCTCCTCATGGCTCTCCGCCGTTGGCTCCTCGCCCGCCCTCGCACGCTGAGCAGCAGGCACATGCATGGCTCGGGCAGCTCCTCGGACACTGAACATGGAGTGGAGAATCCAACCCACCTGATGGGGTCGGGGCCCCCTCGACAGCCCCTGTCAGGCCCTCCGTCACTACCTCCACCCTCCTCCATTCTTTCCCCAGTGTATGGCGTCTCCTCCACAGCCACCCTGTCATTAATTTTATTTATTTGTTTGCTTGCTGAGCTCTGCCACTGCCCAGCTGCCAGGCTGCTCTGGCTGGAACCCCAGCCAGGCCTCCGTGAAACGCTCTTAGGGAATCTCTTCCACACCAGTGAGCCTGGCTGCGCCCTCCCTCCCGCTCCAGACCCCGCGGTGTGATTTAATCCACAGACACCGCGTTCTTCCCCGCCGTACCCAAGCTGCCTTCTCCTCCCGGGGAAGTTATTATATTTGCCGCCATGGCCTAGTTCACATCCCCCAGTCGAGTTCTAATTGATTTAGGAACACACCGCCTCTTTCCACTGTCTGGATGTGTGCTTCTGTCTTAGGCAAAGAGGCGTCGGCCACAAGGCAAACGTGTAGTGGGACTTTGCCTCTCCCTCTGTTCTTTCTAAATCCCCTGCAACTTCTCCAGGGATAAGGACTTGGATGTTTGGAGTCAGACAAGCTGCACAAACCCAGGCAAGACCTTGAAGCTCCCTGAGTGTCCATGTCCTCACCCATGATGTGCAGGAAGGCATATGTCCCTTTCAGTGTGGCCGTGAGGGATGGCTCAGATGAAGCCATGAGGAAGGGTGTGTGTCCCCTTCAGCAAACACTTGTCCCCTCTCCTTCCTCCCTGTGTTTTTCTCTCTGCCTCCCACCCCCTAGGTGGGTGTCTCTGACTCTGTCTTTCTCTGTCTCTTTGTTTCTGTCTCTTACTCTCTCCACCTCTGTCTTTCTGTATCTCTGTCTTTCTGTCTCTGTCTCTCTGTCTGTCTCTGTCTCTCTCCTGCCATCCGCCCCTAAAAGTCATGGCTCAGCTACCCATCCCCACAGTATAGTCTGGACATCCAGGACCCACTGTTCTTCTTAAGTCACCTTAAGTTCAAGGGCGGACTCCTTTGAATCCTCCCTTGGCCCGAAAGGCAGAAGGCCCAGGGAGCTGATGGGAAGCTAAGGGGACCACCGGCCTCTCTGCAGGAGCTGGACTGGGAGACACACAGACAGGGCCACTGACCCCAGGAGCAGAAGCAAAATGACCAGAGAGAACAGGCCACAAGAAGAGAAAGCAGCGCAGGACAGGCACAGAGAGCTGCATCTGGGGGGTGTGCCTGGCAGCCAAGGCCAAGGCCAGGACATCCTCCCTGGGATGACTGTCTTCTTTCCCTTCCCTGAAGCCTTATAATCCAAAGGCGGCCTCTTTCCCTGGCGATCTGAATGCGCCCCAGCAGTACAGGTGAGAGGTCCAGACCACTCTGCATGCTGAGGTGTTGTTTAATCCTCAACCAGGCATTCGAGGGTCCGGCCTCACATTGATCTGCTGATATGCTCTTCTCTATGCAATCCTTGGCCCCTGGAATGAGTCTCCTTCAAAGCAGTCTTACAAACTAGCTTGAGGAGATAAGGCCAGAACTTAGAAAAAAAAAAAAGAGAGAGAGAGAGAGAGACACCTTTGAAAAGAAGTCAGAGAGGCTTGACTTAGATAAAAAAAAAAAAATTGCCATTTCTTCTCCACTCAAAGGCCAGTGCATGGGGCGCGCCCGGGTGGCTCAGTCGTTAAGCATCTGACTTCGGTTCAGGTCATGAATTCACAGTTCGTGAGTTCAAGTCCCACATCAAGTGAGCACAAACCTTGCCTTGAGTGAGCACAAGACCCGAGTGAGCCCCGCTTCTCTCTCCACCTCCCCTTCTCTGCCCCTTGCTCACTTGTGCCTTCTCTCTCTCGCCCTCTTTCTCGAAGAAAAAAATCTGGTACATGGGGACCTCAGAAATGTTTGGGTGACCAGCATTGATTGTGTGAAACCTGATGTCCAAGTACTTCCTCCTCACAAATTTCTCCTCTAGAACAGAATTACAGAATATATTAAGATGCCTCTTGACCTCAGCAGCAAAAGCAATGTAATCATCCATATTCTTCAACACCACTCTGAATTTAAGGTCTTTCTTTCTAAGTAGAGAGTCCCCAAATGCACATGCACTGCCAGGAATTTTATGCCATTGGGTGGTTGCCTCTCACGGACAGAGTAAATGAATAATCTTCAGACAGCATTCCCAACATCAGGAGGGAGGAATAAAGACCCTCAGAGCCTTCCCAGCATCAAGAGGTGGGCGGTGGATAAGCAAGCACTCTTTGACACCCCTTAGCTCTTGGTCCCTTGGTCAATAACCTAACGAAATGATGGAAGAACTCCTCCAGAAACACCCTGAACTTCCCTTCTTGCTGCTGGCTGTTCCTGTGGCTCCTGGCTTCCCACACAGGCTGTCTTGCCTCCTGCCCATTTTCAAAATTTCTCATAAATTCCTGGACCTCCTTACAACCTTACAATATATCTTTGTGTATATTGCCAGATTCTGTTTCTTTGCTCACAAACTAAAGAATAGAATCAAATCACTTTCTACCGTTGTTGGTCAGGGCATCATGTATGCTGTTTGTCAGCTCCATTTATAAGCAGAAACTTTGAGAAAAACACCCTTGGCAGGTGCTGCTGGCCTCTGTTCATTTGCTGGTGCAGCCACAGCCCCACCTGAGTGGCACCTCCCCCAAGCAGCCTGCAGCAAGGCTGTGCCTGAGCTCGTCTCTCAGGGCCCTGCTGTTTGCTGCCAACAAAGGTCATGTGGTCAGGACTTTTACCTGGGCTGGTATGGGGACACTTTGGTATCACAGGTGAAGACTTGTCTGGGCTCTTCCTCTGCTGTGCTCTCCACATCCCTGAATGGGGATGGGCATCTGCACATCTAGAACTTTAGGAGACACCCTGTAAAATTAAACCAATTTCTGTCTTCAAGAACTTAGAAGATTCGAGAAGAAACTGGGTGGGGGAAGGCAGTAGTTGAATATTCACCTGGGTTTGGTAGTGAAAAGTCATGTGTTTCTCCCTTTTCCACTAAAATTCATGAAAGATGCATCAAGCTCTTTCGAGATCCTCCTCCTGCGAGGTCCAGGGCCCAGGACACATCAGGGCAAGGTAGTCCGGGACCGAGGAACGTGACATGCATGTGTGTGTGCAGGCGTGTGTGTATTCATGTGCACGTGTGCACATATGTGTGTGCTTGTGTGCCCATGTGTGTGAGGTGTGTGCATGTGCACACGTGTGGGCGCACATGTGTTTGTGTGTTGTGTGCCTGTGTGTGCATGTCTCATATAAACATATTCACACACATGGCCTGGAGCCATCAAAAACAGTACAGCCTGCAAAAAAATTAATAATCCAATTACAAAACCACTAAGAGTTTTTGTAGTTGCATCAAGTGACTGTTTTCTAGTTGAAAAATCTCACAGAAAGAGAATAGGTGCTTAGGCTTGAGGCTGAAAGGGAGGACAGAACAGGGCCCAGGAAGAAATCCAAGACCTTCACATCTCAAATGTGAAGTCAGTCTGAGGCTTCAGCATAGCCTCCTAAAGGTAGTATCCTTGCCATGGAAACAACAGGCCAGCTGAGCAGGACCCAGGCCGGCAGTGTTCATGCCTGCTGACCAGATCCAACCAGGTTCCTGGTCTTCATGGCAGACTCTCCATGAAGGCACATCTGATAAAACCAAGTCAGAACTTGAGAGGAGCCAAGCTTTCTGCTTTGAGAAGCCTTGTACCCTGCCTTCCACTTCAAAACCAATCATCACCTTAAAACTGACAAGCCACTCCTTCAGAAAGACCTCCAAAAAAACCTTGAAGGCAGTTCAGGGCTGAAGGACTTGGAATGCCCAGAGTAGCTGGAGCTGACTTGAATCCGGCAGGTCTTGGTCTTTTTACTTCTGAAACCTGGATGCACACATGGAGCCCATACATATATGTCTGTCCTGCCCAGGTACCAAGCATGGTGTCTCCCACTGTATCCAGCACCCAGAAGCATCTGCAGTGTTGAATGGTGGCCTAACTCAGTTGTAGCCATATTCAGCTGCAAACACCCAACAAATATTTTAAGTTGACTAGTCTCTTATAGGACATGGATATACTTTGAACCAGCAACCAATATATGGCTCTCTCCCTGCCATAGCCAGAGTCCAGGAAGCAAAGGATGAACATGAACGTGGCGTCTCTCACCAGTGTACGTAATAGCCCATTGAGAACTTTTACTGTCTGTCCCTCAACTTTGCACTGTGCTAGTTTAAAGGTTCTAGTTCTCAAAAGGAACCAATAATTGTTCTAATGAATTAGAAGCTGAAGCTGCCACCTTGTCTTTTTGTGCTTCTTGTGCCATCAGATCAACAGGCAAAGAAAGGAAAACTGTGCTGGCTGGATAACTGACCCCAGCTATGAGGTGGAAGTGCCATTGCTGCTGTGGGAGAGCATGGCTGATGTCTGAACCCAGGGGACTTTTTTTCCCAATGGTAGAGGTCAATGGAGAATGAAGCAATGCAAGGAAGACAGACTCACCAGAGATCTGGCCTCTTCAGAAATGAATGCATCAGTCACCTCATCATGGGAAGAACACCATCAAGAGTTGAGGGCAAATGCAGGGTGCTTGGGTGACTCAGTTGGTTAAGTGTCTGGCTCTTGGTTTTGGCTCAAGTCATGTTCTTACAGTTCATGATTTCACGCCCCACATCGGACTCTGTGCTGACAGTGGGGAGCCTGCTTGGAATTCTCGTTCCTGCTTTCTCTGCCCCTCCCCTGCGCGTGCTCTCTCTCTCTCTCTCTCACTCTTTCTCACTCAAATATATATATATTTATTTATATATATATATTTATATATTTATATATATTATTTATATATTTTTTATATATTATTTATATATATTTATATATTTTTTATGTATATTTTTATATTTATATATTATTTATATTTTTTATATATTATTTATATATATATTTATATATATATATAGGGGCGCTTGGGTGGCTTAGTCGGTTAAGCGTCCGACTTTCGCTTGGGTCATGATCTTGTGGTTCGTGGGTTCGAGCCCTGCGTCGGGCTCTGTGCTGACTGCCAGCTCAGAGCCTGGAGCCTGTTTCACAGTCTGTGACTCCCTCTCTCTCTGACCCTCCCCTGCTCACGCTGTCTCTCTCTCTCTCCCCTAGAAATAAACAAAACATTAAAAAAAAATATATATATATATATATATAAAATCTGCCCAAACAGGGATTACATCAGACACAGCTAGTTTATTTTTTAAAAAGGGGGAGTGGGGTGCCTGGGTGGCTCAGTCGGTTAAGCATCCAACTTCGACTCAGGTCATGATCTCATGGTTCATGGGTTTGAGCCCCACGTCAGTCTCTGTGCTAACAGCTAGCTCAGAGCCTAGAGACTGTCTTAGGATTCTGTATCTCTCTGACCCTCCCCTGCTCACACTGTCTCTCTCTGACTCTCAAAAATTAAAAAAAAAAGAATCGAGTGCAAATGGAATACAGAAAGGAAAGTAGAAGAAGAAAAGTATTATGAAAAAATATATCTGGATACATAACTTACATCTTCACAAAATTAACTCAAAATGGGTTGCAGGAATAAATATAAAACATTTAACTATACAGCTCCTAGAAGATGACACAGGAGGAAATCTAGATGGCCTTGAGCTTGGCCAGTGACTTTTTAGATATTTCACCTGAAGCGTGACACATGAAAGAAAAAATGGATGAGTTGGACTTTTTTAAAATGAAAAACTTCTGCTCTCTTAAAGACATTGTCAAAAGAATAAACAATCAGGCTATGGACTGAAAAAAATATTTGCAAAACACATATCTGATAAAGGACTTGTATCTGAAGTATACAAAGACCTCTTACAACTCAACAGTAAGGAACAAAGAATTTGATTGAAAAATAGGCAAAGACCTGAACATATACTTTACCAAAGTAGATATATATAGATGTCAAGTAAGTATATGAAAAGATGCTCAACATCATATGTCATTTGGTGAAAGCAAATTAAAACAACTATAAAATGCCACTACACACCTATTAGAATGGCTAAAATAATGTTTTTAATTTGATGTAACCAAATGCTGGCGAGGGTGTGGAGCATCAGGAACTCTCATTCTTTGCTAGTAGGAACGCAAAATGGAATAGCCATTCTGGAAGACAACCTGGAAGTTTCTTACAAAGCTAAACATAGTCTTTCCATATAATCCAACATGCAGACTCCTAGGTATTTACCCAAGTGAGCTGAGAACTACGTCCATAAGAAAACCTGCACACAAGTCGTTAGAGCAGCTATATTCATAGTCCCTAAAACCGGAGGCGACCAAGCGGGCCGTCATTCAGCGAGTGGGTAAACACACTGTGGCGCGTTCCGCGGTGGGGTGTTACTACACTCGCTGTCACACCGCAACCAGACGTGGAGAATGTCAGTTGCGCACCACCAAGTGAAAGACGCCTAACTGAAAAGCCCGCGCACTGTGTAATTCCACCTGCGTGACAGTCTGGAGAATGTGAGACTGGAGAGACGGTGAAAAGCTAGGTGGTTGCCAGGATGCGCAGGAGAGGGCAGGGTGAGCAGGCAGAGCACGGAGGAGCTTTAGGACAGTGAAACTACCCTGCGTGCTCTTGTGAGGGAAGACACATTTACATCATGAATTTGTCAAAACCCCTAGAATATACAAACCAAAGCGTGAATCTTAACATAAATTATGGACTTTAGTTAATGATAATGTATCAATATTGCTTTATTAATCATAACAAATATGCCACAATAATTAAAGATGTTAATAATAGGGGAAATTGAGTGGGTGGTCGTGGTGGGCTGGGAGGAGTAATTTGGGAACTTTCTGTACTATCTGCTCAATTTTTTGTAAATCTAAAGTTGTTATAAAAATAAAGTCTATTAATTTTTTTTAAATGAGTAGAGCATCAGTAAGCTGTAGAAAAGCTTCCCAAATCTGATGAAAACTATAAGAAAGAGATTCATGCAACTCAACCAATTCCAACCACAAGAAATGTGAACAAACTACATGATGGCACATCATAAATTGCTTAAAACCAATTGTAAAGAAATAACCTTAAAAATGGTCAAGGGGCGCCTGGCTCGGTTGGTTATGCATCTGACTTCGGCTCAGATCATGATCTGGCAGTTCATGGCTCAAGCCCTGCATGAAGCTCTCTGCTGTCAGCACGGAGCCGGCTTCAGATCCTCTCTCCCCCTCTCTTTGACCCTTCTTGGCTTATGCACGCATGCCCACATGAGTGTACACTCTCTCTCTCAAAACTAAATAAACATTCAAAAAGAAGTCAAGAAAGACCCATAATGTATCGAAGAAGAAAGGACAGCAGCCAGCTTCTCATCAAGAACAATGTGAGCCAGAGGACAGCGGGTCCACATCTATAAAGTTTTTCAATAACGCTGTCAACCTAGAATCCACGCCTAGTAAGAGCGTCTTTCTAAAGGGAAGTCAAAATAAATTGTTAGGCGTACAAAAGATAAGAGAATTCCTCAGCAGTGGACCCGCATGTGTAAAACCTCACGTACACTTTCTCCATGCTCACGTTCTCTCACACAAACACAAGCACAGATCTCTGTCAGGCCTGTGGGTGTCAGTATGCAGCAGTCAGTCAATCGTTTTATTGCCTTTCTGAATCCTGTTTCTCGTTCGCTAATACGCAAAAGTCATCCTTCACTGTCAACTTTTTCACGGACACAAGTACTTCATGGTACATGTATTCCATCAATGACTTAATTCCTTGTAAAAAATGAAATTACTAAAGTTAAATGTGGCCTAGAGATAAATCACAAAAAAAAAATCTATCAAAGTTTTGCATTTTCTTCCATGTTGTTTATATATATGCTTGTATGTATTATTTTCCCATCTCTATTATTTTATGTAAGAATTATTTATAGTGGCTAACTCTAAAAGTTAGTTTTCAGTTTAAAGAATATGTGGGTGTGATTTTGCTCACCCTTAAGTGAGACTTATTATCACACAGATAGGACTAGTAACTAATGGAACTTTCTGTGTCACCTATCTGGGAAGAGGGGGAGAACAATGACATTGGCACAAATGTTACAGTTGTTGTGTGGAAGTTCAAGTACGAGTAAAGGGGATGAATGGAAGCTGAGTGGAAAGGACTGGACCAGTCGCTGACCTTCATGTGCAAACTCATCTTCTGCATTCTCTTCTGAGATTCTGGGGCTACCATTCTACAAACTCCACTTCCCAAGATTCAGCTGACTTCTTCTAGGGCCCAGCTCTGCTGATGGGAGACCCTAAGGGGTCCGACAGGCACAGCAGGAGAGGACAGGTTCGCCTCGTTTTCCTATTTTGGTCAGTGTTGATGGAGCCTCAGCTGCATTCACTGCTGCCAGAGGCCCGAGCACCAGCTCCAGGGCCCTACCCCTGCCCCCTGAGCCCCGTGTCCGGCAGCCTCCCTCGCTTGCACTTTCCCAAAAATAAATATTTTTTTTAGTTTTAAAGAAAGTGTTTGCTGTCCATGATTTATTCTTTTTTCCTCCCCCCCTAGGAATATATCACCCAAATCTGCTTTAGAGAATTGTTTCTTTTTCATCTGAGTGATGGGTTTGGATGGATTGACTCTCTCACCCGGAGTGGCCCCTTCACTTGAACCACTCGGCGTGTCCCTTCCAACCAGCCTCGGGGGTGGGTACCACACCCAATTACAGGAAATAAGAAAGTGTCCCAAGGCTTCTGTGAAAGGGACTCCTTTTTTCTTCAGAAAGAGTCCCTCATTCAGACCCTCTCTACTACCCTGAATGGTGTGGTGATGACATGGCCACTTGCCTGGCACACCTGCAGAGGCCGTGGAGCCTGCCACAGACTCAGACAGTGGTGTGGAGAGCTGAGACCAGTTCATTCCAGCCACTTGCTCAAGGGAACCCTCCCTCTGGATGCTTCTTTTGGTAAGCTAATAAATTCTACTACTATTTGGGTTCAGTTCAATTAGGTTTTCTCTCACTTGGTATCAAAAGAATCTCAAATGATGAGTGGAGTTTGATCCCATTTTGATTTTCTAAATATATTTTGAAATATTCAGTCATCTAAACTTGCTATCTTCCCTTCCAATCCACTCCTCAGTCTCTTCATACAGGCATCTGTTTTCACCCCTCTAGCGAGGGTGCACAGCAACATTCATTCACACACAGCTTGGGAGTGTGTCAAGAGGAACATATAAGAAAAGGTTAAAAGTGGTTATCTTTGGTTAGTACATTGCATGTTTGTTTGTTTGTTTACTATATGTATTTTCTAAAGTTTGTAAACGTTAGAAACTTGTATTTTTCAGGTCATATTTCTGAGTCTGTGACCAAAAGTATATTAATATTAATCTATATATCTCAAAACTTTAAAAATATTAGTCATACTTTAACCTCAACAGGATGGTAGAGCACTTTAAGTTTTCAATTCCATTTGCTTACAATCGAAATGTATACAAGTCATAGCCTGGTGACTGCAGTGCTTAGCTGAGCAACAGACACGAGCCCACACTCTGTTTCCAGGCTTTATATTCCACTTTAGCCTCAGATTTTATGCCTAAATTTTACTATTTTGAAAAATCTGAGAATCAGAAAAGAACTTCCTTCTCAGAAGGGTGACAGTATCTTCTGAATCAGAAATAGAGCTAGATGGAGAGGGGTGGGAGGGTGGGGGGGGGGGTGGGAGGAGTGCCTGGCTGGTTCAGTCAGTGGAATGTGCGACACTTGATCTTGGGGCTGTAAGTTCAAGCCCCATGTTGGGTGTAGAGATTATTTAAAAATTTAAAAAGTGGGGGCATCTGGGTGGCTCGGTTGGTTGGGTGGCCGACTTTGGCTGAGGTCATGATCCCACGGTTCGTGGGTTTGAGCCCCACATTGGGCTCTGTGCTGACAGTTCAGAGCCTGGACCTGCTTTGGATTCTGTGTCTCCTTCTCTCTCTTCTACTCCCCCATTCATGCTCTGTCTCCCTGTCTCTCTCTCTGTCAGAAATAAATAAACATTAAAAAATAAATACATAAAAATAAATTTTTAAAAAGTGGGTTTTTTTTAAAGAAATGGGGACACATTGTTGCATCAGTTTTATTACACTACATCACGACTGTCCCAAACTATCTGTGATTGTTTTCACCAAGTTTCCAGCAGCTCCCTGTGTTTGGGAAGCGCCGGGAGAGGGAAGGCTTAGAGGCTGGGGGTCACAGGCATCTTAAGCAGCAATGACAGCAACATGGACGTGTGGAAATCAATAAGCTGAGCAGGTCTCTCTCAGTAAGAGGAGCTGGGTGGTGCCCGAGATCAGGCTGAACATCTGTCAGGCAAACAAAAAGCAATCGAGAAGAACAAAGGGGGGGATTATTTTCACTCAAGTTCTTCTCGAGGCCCAGCAGGCAACGCTGCTTGACCTCCTTCCTTCAGACACTAGACATCCATGGAGGGCGTGCTGCTGGCAAGCCCAGCTGCACTGGGCACAGAGGCGGGAGGGAAGAAACAAAGCATAGGTGGAAAATTCAGGCAGAATCACACTGTTGTGATGCCAGAACTTCCCACACGCTTGCTGAACTGGGAGTCAGAATTCCCACAGAATCGTTTGGTTTGCATGTGGACCCACTGATCCCCAAGGACCTTATAATCCAGTTAGTTAAACTCTTACCCCACCTCTCTTCTATCCTGAAGCCCAGAAGTGGGGGAAGAGTGGAAAGTGGAGGTGCCATGGTGGGGCTTTGTGAAATGGACAGAGCTCAGAGATGGCACAGAGGGACAGCCATTAGTAATCCAAATGGCTCACAGTGGGAAAGTCCAGTCTGGTACCAGATTCCCTAACTTCCTGTCACCTCCAGCCCTGTGAGGTACATCGTGCAGTGCCCAGCATATATCTGTGTATATCAGATGTACAATCTGTCCCCTGGGGTTGGGAGTGTGGCAGCCAAGAGCCTCCTGATTTGACAGATAACAAACCTGAGTCACAAGGCAGCTCAGTAACTAATCTAAAGTCCCTCCACTGGCATGTAGCCAAGTTGTACTGCATTACAGATCTACTAATGAGAGTAGACACAATGACATCACTAGGTGGCTTTGTGGGTCAAGTCTTTATGGATCAAGTTTAGACATACCCTCCACAGTGGTTTTAAAATATGTCCACAAATTCTTTGATATCCCTTTTGTGAAAAGGTAGAGTCTAATTCCTCTCCCCTTGAGTGTGGCAGGACTTAGCAACTCATTTCTTATGAATAGAAGGTGAAGATGTGAAGGCATGTCACCTCCAAATTATGCCTGGAAAGTACTGTGCATCCTCCTTGCTTGCTTTCTCAGAAGAAGGGCACCCAGGCACGTGGTGAGGAGCAGAGGCTGCCCACCCCGGTGAAGCCTTCAGAAGACGTCAGCCAGCTGATAGCTTTCTGCAACCTCATGAGAAATCCAGAGCCAGAACCACCCAATAAAGCCACATGTGGAGACCGAGACTGGAAGCTGTTTATTGTTTAAAGCCACTAAGTTTTAGGGTAATTGATTATCCGTTAATACATAACAGATGCATTTACCTGCATCAACATTATGCCTATCGTGAGGTTCAGTGACTGTTCAGGTTAAACTTAGTTGCTGCCCTTCTTTTGGTGGGACAGAGAATTCACAGGTTCAGCAGAGACGAATTTTCCTTCCCTTGTAGGGAAGCCGGGAGGGGCATGTGACAGCTGTGGCCAGTGAAAGTGGTTATGCCACCTTCACACCTGACTTGTGGGACTGCCCACGTTGCACTGCTGCGGACTGAGTTATGCCCCCTCCCCCCCCCCCAGGAATTCATATGTTGAAGCCCTAATCCCCAGTGTGATGGTGTTAGGAGAGGGGCTTGTGGGCAGGTAACTAGGACTAGATGAGGTCACACGGTAGGGCCCCAGTGAGGGCAGAGGTGGGAGAGAGCCTCCCAGCCCCCCACCGCTTTCGGTGTGCACACGTCAAGGAAAGGCCATGTGAGGATGGAAGGCAGCCATCCACAGTGCAAGGGAGTCCTCACCAGAACCCTGCTGGCACCCATTTCTCATCCCTTGCCTCTAGAACTGCGAAAAAGATATTGCTGTCATGTGAGCTTCCCAGCCTACGGTGCTTTGTTACGGCGGGCTAAGCTTACTACGATGGGGTCTTCCAAGTTCTGATGCTTCCTGTCTGCCAGCTGGATATTGAGACCCAGGACAACCTTGAACGTCATATGTTGAAGGTAGCAGAACTCCCATCAGCTTGGGTACCTGACTGAGTATGAGGAGCAGGGACCCACCACCATTTGTACAACTGGCCATTGGGTGTTCCCATTGTGAACCTCAACATGGGCCAGGACGCTCCTATTGTACCGACTCACTCAGATTTCAGGATGTGTTTGTTACAGCAGCTGGGGCCGCCTTTCAGCGCGGCACTACAGCACAGTCTCCTTTGTATGTGTGCTCACAACAGGAACTCTCCATTAATTTACTCCACTCAGCTGTGGTTTCAACTGTTGCACACCCAGAAAACAAAAATATACAATTGCCTTGGGTGAGGGCCAGCTTCTTTCTCAGTATCAAGCATGCCAGTGCTGCTCTATATTAGCCCTGGGCAGTGACTCTGGGGCATCTGTTTAAGTTGACGGATGCCATCAGGCAGCTCTTGGTTATTCTGTTCACAGCTTGAGAAGATCTTCACTTTTCAGTGACATCTGTGAATGCTGAGTCAGAGATAAGGCAAATACAAGCTTCTCTGACATGACTAGGTAAACTCTTTCTATGCTTTCTGTCTTTTTCTGAAAGGCATTGATCTCTTCGCTTCTCGATCAGGACACATAAGAACACTCCCTCAACTGTTCTCCCTTCCGCTGTTACAGAGGAAGCCAGCTGCTGCCATAGGAGCGTGCAGGGTTACAGTGGTTACCATGCCGTAGTCTCTAACCCGAAGCCAAAACTGCAGGTGGATACGAATGAGTGACTTGAGTTCTGTGCCTCAGTGCCCTCATCTCTAAAGCAGAGGTAATAATGGCACCCACCTCACGGGGTATAGTGAAGATTGGCCAGGTGATGCTTGTACGGTATGTAGTGCAGTGCCATATCCTTAAGTCAGTAGATGACTATTTCTGGTGTTGTGATGGGGGAGGGGGGAGCGAGTGCTACTATCCCCACCAAGGGACAGAAGGACCTGAGGAGTTCCGTTCTCATTTCCTGGGTGAACGCCTCCTACCTCTGTGCCTCTTCAGCCCTTCAGCCTGGCTGGTGGGCACAGTGGGCCTGGCATTCCTCCAACTCTCCTCTCTGGCTGCCAGCTGTAGAGGCCACCTCTGACCTCTGGCCTATGACAGGACAGCTGCCCTTTCCCTGGTCACTGTTCCACCCACAAATAGTTCCTGAGGGGACAAGGCTTTGCAAAGCTCACTTTCTTCGAGACAGTTGAGTCCTAATGAATAGGGCTGGCCACAGGGACTCAGGGGGCCCACCCACCTTTTCCCACTCCACTGCTTGTCCTGCGCCCCAGGTCCTGCCCTTGGTGCAGGTTTCTAATGTGGACGGGCGGGTGGGCAGGGGAGGGGCAGGCGAGAAAGCCAGTGGAGAGTGAGATGCTGGGGTTCGGCATCTCAGACTTCCGGGAAGATGGGACTCATGGCCACTCCTCCCCCACACCCTGCCCGTGGCCACCATCCAAACACCTCTGCAGTCCACCTACCCCTCTCTCCTTTCATCCTCTCTGTCAGAGCCCAGCCTGCACTCTGCATCCCTAACTGCTGCCGAGGTGCTATGAATGACCAGAATGAGCTGCAGCTTCCTGAAGATGGAGCCCTGGGCCCCTGCACCCACTTGCTCCTGATTCTCCTTGGCAGCTTGCCACCAGCTATGGCCCAGCAGCCGCACACCCGCGGCCGCTTTCTGCATCGCCACCCCTTTATATCCCTCTGCGGAGCCCCCAGCTGTTTTATTTCTCATCTCTCTTTCCCTGCTTTAAATCCGTGCAGGGGCTACATGGTTGTTCTCACACTATTAATTTTTCATTCTCCCCTTCATTCATTTATTCAATAAATCAACAAACATTTATCTGGTCCCTTCATACCAGGAATGAAAAGGGAGGAAAAGCAGGTCACATGTCCAGCACTGTACAGTCTAATGGAGAGATCAAGACAAGCATAGAAACAGGCCTAGAAGTGAGGCAACGCCAAGTGCCATAAGCATAGTCTGAACAAGTCCTGTGGGAGTTGAAGAAAGGCAGAGAATATGTTTTATTGACAACATCGGGACAAGTTTTATGAGGCAGGAGTTGCACCCACTCATTTGGCACGTGAGTCCTGAGGACATCCTGAATGCCAGACACTTGACATGAGACAGCCATGAGACCGAGAGCACACTCTGACTGGGTAGAGGTCTAGGGGAGAAGCAGGGCAGAGAGGGGTGGAGGGGGAGTACCAGGCAGGGCGACCAGTAGGAGCAAAACGAGCCCAACCTCAGTCCTCTCCACCCACTGGCCTCTGCTCTTCCTGTCGAGAACTACTGCTTCCCTGGTCGTGCACTTGGATAAAGCTGACCCATGCCTCCAGCTCCCGGGCCTGCCCAGTCAGCCTCAGTTGGCTGGTCAGAGTGACTGCGCCCCGGGCAGGCCTGTAAGCCGGGCACATAAAGGGCAAAGTGGAGGTAAAGGGAAAGTGTCTGAGTGGCTGGATCAAGCTTTCCTGGTTGTCCAAGTTGATTCCTCTTTAACTTGTCACCTAAAAAGTCCTCATAGATACAGTGAGAAAGATGGAAAATCCTGGAAACCACTGTTCTAGACGATAAGTGAGCAACAGCTGATGAACCTGGAAAGGTAGATTTCACCCTCATTGTAATAGCTCTTTAAATATAACAACAGTAGCTGATGCTAGTGGTCACTTAGTACATGTCAGGTACAGTTTTAAGCTTTTTATGTTAATTAATTCACTTACCCCTACAGGATAAGCACTGTCATTATCCCCCTTATATCACAGATAGGGAAACTGAGGCACAGCTGGTGCACTATGGCTCCAGGAGTCACAGCCTACTCCTACTTCTGACTGTAGAGGCTGGACTCCCTAACCACTGTGCTTCTGTGCACAGTTGTCAGGGACCTAGAAGAAGCTAAAAGGTCCGTAAGCATTAGGCTTTGGAGTCAGACACCATTTCTTTCTCTTTTCACCTGCTGTGACTTTGGGGAAGAATCTAACCTCTCTGCGTCACAGGCCCCTCCTCTGCAGGACAAAGCAGGGCTGCTGTCAGGATTAATTGGATGGCATGTGTTTCAGGAGCCTAGCACAGGACTAGGTCTTTAGGCCCTTGGCCTTCCTTCGGCATCCCTGTCTTCTGCCGTGCCCATTGTTGCCCTGAGGGTTCCTGGGGTCCCCTGGGAGCCTTTTTGTCCTTTGCTGACCTACAGTGCTAATTATACCCAGTTTCAGACCTGGGAGAGGCCAACCAGGTCACTTCTTGAAGAGTCTCCCAAAGAGAGTGGCCCTAGGCTGCCCCTGTCTCCCCTCATACCCAGGGCTCTTTCGGGATCTGCTCTTAGACTATGGCAGGCTTCATCTCCTGATGTGTCTGCTGCAAGTGGAATATGACCATGGTTTGAGGCCAGGCCCAGACAATTTCCTGATGAGGCCAACTGATAAGGCATAGAACTTTAGGTGGAAGTTCCCAGGGAGCTGAGTGTCTGTAGCTAGACAGCCTGGTTACTGAGCTGGGCTGAGATTCCCAGGTTCTCCTCTTGTGAGGAAGTTCATTCATACATTCCCCACCTTGTCTGAAGCCCCTCCTGGACACCAGGAAGCTCAGGGCATGAGCCCACAGCTCTTGTGTAGGAATCTGGAGGGGCAGGGCAGGAGGCAGAGATGGACAGAGACAGACTGCATGGTCTGGTGCGGTGGGAACATTCCAAGGCTGGCACACACATGCAAAGGCTTTTTCTTTTTTACTTTTTGTTTTGGGATAATTTCAGATTTCTGGAGAGTTTCCACATACCCTTCATCCAGCTTATCCAGATGTCAAAATCTTATATAACCTTGGAGCTTTTCTCAGAACTGAGACTCAACATTAGCTCAATGCTGTTACCTGAGCTCCAGAGATCATTCGCTCCTACTCACACCGAGTCCTGTCCCAGCACACACCCAGTGTCCCCACCTTCTCCTGGGACTGCTCCTCAGTCTTCCCTCAAAAGTCCCTCCATTTGATATCTTCTCACGGTGAGACGTGCCCTGGGCTTCGGCAGGAGTGTGGGGGCTCTCCTGACGCTGCTGCAGGGACAGACGTGTGATGTGACTTTGCTGCTTTCTCCTGGCTGAGATGTCGTCTGCCAGGTTGTCTATCTGAGTGAGTATTTTTAAGCTCTACCTTCCTGGGCAGGCGGAGTATCTGCATGTATTAACTGGTGTCCAGAGGCTTTTGAAGTAGCCACGGCCCTACTTCAGGGCCCCCCTGGATCAGACCGCTGCTTCTTGGAGAGAACTTCCTGTGGAGCTGGGCTGCCCTGCAGGCTCTCGATTCTTCAGAGCCGCTTTGACACTGCAGGAGCGCTGACAGGAGGCAGACGTGAAGTGGAGCCAGCACCTGCCCCCAGTATGGGGACCTAGGGCGCTCGGTGAAGAAGCTGGGAGAAGCCCAGCCCGTCCAGGATCCCCCTGCTGGCATTCCCCCAAACCCTACCTGACCAACCCCTCAGGAAGGTGGTCCTTCCCTACATGACCCCAAAGACTTCTTCTCGACCCTCAGTCCTCTAGGAAGCCTCCCAGGCAGTGAGACCCTTATTTCATCCTGGACCCATCTTCTCTATTCTGTTTGGTTTTCTGATGTAACTGCTCTCTCAATTACTATTATGGAGCCAAAGTGCACAGAAGACATCCCTCCCAGTCAGAACCAAAGCTCCAGACCAAGAAGGAGCTATCTGGTGTGGAACAAGGTACTCCCCTGACACTATCCTTTTTAGGGTTTCCAGACTCAAGTCAAGCATGCGGGAGGGGGGTCCCCCACACACAATACCAAGCTATTCTCAGACACCACCACGGTGTCCAAGAATTCAGTCTAATTCTGACACTATCTATCCAGAGACAACATCATATCTCACAGGTTAGGGTTCAGTCCTACAAGACTGTCTTCCACCCCCATGCTTCAGATGCCAGTCACAAGCCCAGGCTATTACCTATGCTTTTGACCAAATGGCTATAAATCAGAGCTTCCCAGGACCTCCTTCTTAGGTTCTTTTAATTTGCTAGAGCAACTCATAGAACTCAGGGAAACACTTACGTTTCCCGGTTTATATAAGGATGTGATAAAGGATAAGAATCAACAGCCAAATGAAGAAATACATAGCATGAAGTACAGGGAAGGGGCATGGAACTTCCATGCCCTCTGCAGGGACCACTCTTGCGACATCTCCACATGTTCACCAACCCAAAGCTCTCTGAACCCAGTCCTTTGGGTTTTTATGGAGGATTCATTATGTAGTTAAGATTGACTAAGTCATTGGCCATTGGCTGATCCAACCTCCAGCCCCTATCCCCTCCCTGGAAGTTGGGAGAGACATTGGGACCATGGGCCCCTGCCCTGAGATGGGGTTCAAAAGTCCCCTTCATTAGAAACAAGACGTTCGTGTCACCTTTATGGCTCTGAAGGAACTGTGGATGGAGACCAAATGTGTCTGAGAAATGTATTTTGTTCATCTGACTGAGTTTTCATAAATCATTATATCACAGGTGCTGATAAGGGAGGGAGTCTGAAGACTAGTCCTGGAGTAGGGATCTTCCGCTAGCCTCTGGTGGCGTTCATCTACTCGGGTGTCCTGCCCGTCCGTTTCTGGTCTAGGACAACCTTCCAGCTGTAGGCTCACTGACAGCCAGGCGACTGTATTTCCTGTCTACTAGCTCCCAGTGTAGTTTCATGTTCATGACACGGAATCACAAAGTCTCCTCAATACCTACACTATCTAAGGAGCTGAGGCAGTCTGTCCATGTCACAGGCTGTATAGGACCAATGGTCCCCTGTGTGAGCTGGTGCGGCTGGACCCACTCAAAAACCACCAAGCATTTGCCAGACGCCCCGAATGGCAGGCACCGGTCTAAGCGAACAAGACAGATGAAGCCCCGCCCTCCTGGTTACAGCTGGTAAGTGGACAAGATTATAACGAACAGACATGTCAATAATGGGCCGGGTATTGATCAAGCTATGAGGGTAGTGAGGAGATGGAATTTCAAAGACCAGAAGAAATGAGCACATAATGTGGAACCTTAATAGAGGAGTGAGTCCCTGGCATGCCTCAGCCAATGCCCCTCCTTCCCTGTCTTCCAAGCAAGCTACACACACGCAGTGTCCCACAGGCCCATGGGGTCCCTGCTGGGAAAGGATGCCGTTTCCAGCCTGCTCTCAGCGGACCTTGCTTTCCGGGGCGGCCCTAGGCATAGCTTTCTGCTGGGTGAGAGGAAGTCACACTGCCTTTCCAGTCCAGGCTCTCAGAACCCTCACAACTGACAAAGGGGAGGGGTGTAGGTCCTCCCAGTGTGAGCCAGGGAAGCCAGCAAGGGCTCTGGACAGAGGGCACAACACAAAGCTGAACAGCTGACCATTGAGCAACACAGATTTGAGCTCCATGGGTCCACTTAGACGTGAATTTTTGCTGATAAATATAGCACAGTACTATAAATGTATTTTTTTCTTCCCTATGATTTTAATAAGATCTTCCTTTCTCTAGCTTCCTTTATTGTAAGAATACAGTGTATAATACTTATGACATAAAATATGTGTTGATTGACTCTATATTATCAGCAAGTCTTCCAGTCAACAGTAGGCTATTAAGTAGTTAAGTTTTGGGGAAAATCAAAAGTTACACACAGATTTTTTTATTATACAGGGCACAGTTTCCCCTAACCCCACTTTGTTCAAGGGCCAGCCGTATTTCGAGATAGCTGGCTAAACCACACACCCCAGAAAGGGCACATGTCAGTTTTCCAGAAGCATCCAGGTGGTGAAGCCACCTAGGCTGCAACACCAACCCCACAGCTTATTGGAGGGGTGAGAGGTGAGGGCTCAGAGATCCCCAGGAGAGGAAGAAAGCATCTCTCTCCTCTTACCGTCAAGCCTTTTCTTTGCCTTCATCATCACCATGACTATGTTTGTATCTGAATTGCCAGAAAAGCATGGCACTGAATTAGATATCAAGTAGCCAGATTCTTTAGGAAACCTTTTTCCCTTTAAACAAATTAAGTCTTTTAAGGAATCCGAAAAATGACAAACAGTTCTGGATATAGGGCCTGTTGAGGCTGAAAGAAATGAAAGTTTCTTCCACCAGAGAAAGATATGGGGGTCTTCACCACAGAAAACAGAGCACACCTAATATCTGGAAAAAAGACTGTCATGCTCTGGTATTATTTTGAATGTTGATGACTTTTGGGCTGAGTTTTGCTCACTTAGTTTCAATACTGCAGGACCCTACATCTCTAAGCTGCTCCTCCCTTGAAACTAAGACTCTTCTAAGAGTTTGCAAGTTCTTTTCTACCCACCCTCAGCTTTACTGGGATAGAGGACAAAGATGATAAGGGGATGGAAGCAGGAGATAGCCTAAACACATTTTTTTATATGTTTATTTATTTTTGAGAGAGAGAGAGAGACAGAGTGTGAGTGAAGGAAGGCAGGGAGAGAGGGAGACACAGAATGCAAAGCAGACTCCAGGCTTCAAGCTATCAGCACAGAGCCTGACACGGGCTCGAACTCACGAAGTGCGAGATCATGACCTGAGCCAAAGTTGGCTGCTCAACCAACTGAGCCACCCAGGCGCCCCAAGATAGCCTAAACACATTAACTGCTTACCCAACGAAGGCCCAAAGGCAGTGCGTCAGTGAAGTACCAGTGTGGGGAGACCTTGTTTCAGCCTCAAGGCCCATTGGCCAGCAGAGGAGGTAGAAAAAGCTCTGTCTCAGTCTGGTGGACGATCCTGCCATAGGTGTCCAGCCGAGCAGACATTGGCAGGGTGCCGCTCTTATGTGAAATGATCAGACGCCTGAAGATACAGGGCCAGGCTCCAAGCTCCCGCTGCTCAGTTGGCTACAGCCTGGCGTCTGTGTGAGGAGCTGTCACACAGCCAGTGAGCAAGTTCAGGGACAGCAGGAGCTGTGGAAAAGAAGCAGACACCCATCCTGGTGAAGTCAGGACTGTCCATTCTTCCATTCTCTTCAGAGGTTTTAAAAAGGGCTCTGGCCAGGGGTACCTGGGTGGCTCACTTGGTTGAGCATCTCTCTTGGGCTCAGGTCATGATCTCGTGGTCTGTGAGGTCTAGCCCCACGTTGGACTTGGCCATTAAGGTCTTATTTAAAGTATGGTCTTGGGGCGCCTGGGTGGCTTAGTCGGTTGAGCATCGGACTTTCGCTTAGGTCATGATCTCATATGTTGGGTTCGAGCCCTGCATCGGGCTCTGTGCTGACAGATAGCTCAGAGCCTGGAGCCTGCTTCTGATTCTATATCTCCCTCTCTCTCTGACCCTCCTCTGCTCACGCTGTCTCTCTCTCAGAAATAAATAAAACATTAATTTTTTTTTTAAATTTAAAGTATGGTCTTTATTCCACACTTACATATAAAATTTTTAAGGTTATCTGTTTTGAGACAGAGAGAAACAGAGCACCCAAAGTGGGGAGGGGCAGAGAGAGAGGGAGAGAGAGAATCCCAAGCAGGCTCCGCACTGTCAGCACAGAGCCCGAAGTGGGGCTCAAACTCAGAAACCATGAGATCATGACCTGAGCTGAAATCGAGAGCCAGACACCTAAGTGACTGAGCCACCCAAGTGCCCCTAAATAAATAAGCTTTTTAAAAAGACTTAGTAAAGCATAGATAAAGGAGAACTGCAAACCCAGGGACTCATTTGTTGCAAGAGGGTGGAACAAGGTAGAAGTTCTTGAGGGAAGTGGCTCTGGTGTGCAGGGACAGGACCATGCCACAGAGCACCCGACAGCAAGCCAGAGCCCACGAGAGATGGACCAGCATGTGGAGGAGCAAAGCTGGGGAGGAAGAGGGTGGAGGAAGAGGTGCAGGCAGACGTTCTTCATGTGGGAGGCAATCAATCAGTTCTGATCATGAGTCATTGACTGGAAATAAGACTAGGAAAAGAAGGAAGAAGAGAGTTTGGGCAGCTGCTAACTCAACAGTTTCCCACCTTAAAATGCTGAAAATATCCCAGATAAAGGAGAAGGCTCCTTTCCTTTAAAAACATAGTAGAAACTAAAGAATTCCGTTTTGTTAATATAGGTTGAAGAAGGCCTCCTATGAAAACAACAAACCCAGAAGCTACAAAGGAAAAGACTGACAGATTTGATCATTTAAACATTTAAAACTTTCCTGCGTGAAAAGACCACAAAAATGAAGTTTAAAGAATGGCAACTGGAATGCAATGTTTGCAAAGTATGTACGAGATAAAGAATTAATAAGCATAATATATAAATTATTTATATTGATAGGAAAAAGACAATAGAAAAATGAACAAAGAAAATAAACAGTCAATTCATAGAAGACATAAAAACGCACACAAGTACATATATTTTTTCCAACTTCCCCCTCAAATTAATTGAGGGAAGCAATATAATATAATATAATATAATATAATATATATATATATTTACCATCGAGTCTTGTTGTTTGCAGTAATTATGTTTTATTTATTTATTTATTTATTTATTTATTTATTTTTATTTAAACCTTTTTAAAAATTTACATCCAAGTTAGTTACCATATAGCTCAACAATGATTTCAGGAGTAGATTCCTTAATGCCCCTAAACCATTTAGCCCATCCTCCCTCCCACAACCCCTCCAGCAACCCTCTGTTTGTTCTTCATATTTAAGAGTTTCTTATGTTTCATCCACCTCCCTGTTTTTATATTATTTTTGCTTCCCTTCCCTTATGTTCATCTGTTTTGTATCTTCAAGTCCCCATATGAGTGATGTCATAAGATACTTGTTTTTCTCTGACTAATTTCACTTAGCATGATACCCTCTAGTTCCATCCAAGTAGTTGCAAAAGGCAAGATTTCATTCTTTTTGATTGCTGAGTAATTGTATATATATATATACCACCTCTTCTTTATCCATTCATCCATTGATGGTCAGTTGGGCTCTTCCCATACTTTGGCTATTGTCGATAGTGCTACTATAAACATTGGGGTGCATGTGCCCCTTCAAAACAGCACACTTGTATCCCTTGGATAAATACCTAGTAGAGCAAATGCTGAGTTGTAGGGTAGTTTTATTTTTAATTTTTTGAGAAACCTCCATATTGTTTTCCAGAGCAGTTGCACAAATTGAGGTGCAACTTGCCCCACCAGCAGTGCAAAAGAGATACTCTTTCTCTGCATCCTCACCAACATCTGTTGTTGCCTGAGTTGTTAATGTCAGCCATTCTGACAGGTGTGAGGTGGTATTTCATTGTGGTTTTGATTTGTATTCCCCTGGTGATGAGTGATGTTGAACAGTTTTTCATGTGTCAATTGGCCATCTGGCTATCTTCTTTGGAGAAGTGTCTAGTCATGTCTTTTGCCCTTTTCTTCACTGGATTATTTGTTTTTTGGGTGTTGAGTTTGATAAGTTCTTTATAGATTTTGGATACTAACCCTTTACCTGATATGTTGTTTGCAAATATCTTCTCCCATTCTGTCAGTTGTGTTTTACTTTTGTTCATTGTTTCTTTCACTTGCAGAGTTTTTATTTTGATGAGGTCCCAATAGTTCATTTTTGCTTTTGTTTCCCTTGCCTCCTGAGAGGTGTTGAGTAAGAAGTTGCTGCGGCTAAGATCAAAGAGTTTTTTGCCTGCTTTCTCCTCCAGGATTTTGATGGATTCCTATCTTGCATTTAGGTCTTTCATCCATTTTGAGTTTATTTTTGTGTATGGTGTAAGAAAGTGGCCCAGGCTTATTTTTCTGCATGTCGCTGTCCAGTTTTCCCAGTACCATTTGCTGGGAAATATCCATTGGATATTCTTTCCTACTTTGTCAAAGATTAGTTGGCCATACATTGTGGCATTGATTATGAGGTTCCAAATAAATATTAGCAAGTAGGCAAATGCACAAACACAGTATCAGTGAGTACTGAGGAGTGTCTGTACTCATGAGTATGTACACATGTAGCCTCTGTGTATGTAAATCTGAATCTGCATACACACAACTCTTAGCTGCACAGGAGTTGTTACTGCATTGCTCTCATGTGCCCTGTTTGTTCCAAGTACTGGGACAGAGCTGATGCCTCCAAAAGGTTTAATATAATGGCAGAGACTGATTATCCTCAAGTGGAATGAACAAATGATTGCAGATGGTGCTAATTACTAGGAACACGATAATCTGTTTGCTGTGAAAAAGAACACTCAGACAGAGTAGCTGAGAGAGATGAAAGCTGATACCTCCAAAATGAGAGAAGATTTTCTATCAGTATGAAAATGTCTTATCTGGAAACACAGAGGAGTCTGGGCAGCCAGGGGCCTGGAGACACAGGGTGGCTGGAGAGACCAGCAGAGCGAAGGCCTTGGATGCAGTAAGTTCTAGGGTGAATAGGGCTATATGTGAGTGGTTAGTAGAATTTCAACTTATCATATATAGTGGGCTTCTTTTCAGTGAAAAGACATCATGTAGTGTAATATTGTTTTTAAAATCATATCACAAAAGCCAGGTAGTTTCAAGTTTCTTTAAAAGCGGACTTATGAGCTCTGAGAAACATCCACAACTAGAAGATGGAGAGTAAAGGAAAAAGTACACAGGAATCCAAGGAGCAGCTAGTGAAATGGGAGAAAACACTAGGGAATTTGGCATCACCGAAGCTAAGACAAGAGGCTGCTTCAAAACAGAAGGCAGTGATCAAGTAAAAGAATTCTTCTCTAGATTTTGCCCAAGTAGATCAGTGGTGCCTTGGCGAGAGCACTTCAGTGGACCAGAGGGCAGGAGGGATGGGACAGGAAGGAAAGAAGTGGGGCCAGTGTTTACAGAACATGTTTTTGAAAAGTGAGTATAAAAAGGATCAGAGTAAAGAAATAGTAGCTGGAAGGGAATTAGGGGACAGGAGAGGTTCTCTTGTTTTTTTATGATGGGGGTTACAAAAGCATATCAGTTTACTGGTAGGAATGATCAGTTAAGTGCTAATGAAAGATCAGTAGTATATGAGAGAAAAGGGAACAATGGAAGGAAAGTCCTAAACAATGGGAGAGGGGATGGGATCAAAAACTCTTAGAAAGGAATTGATCTTGTTAGAGGGACAGACGCTTCTCTAATTATATTAGGATGGAATAAAGAAGGACAGGTGTAGATAGGGTTATAGACTTGGGAGTGGAAATAAGAAGGAGGTCTACTGTGATATTATAATACTTTTTTCAATCATGAGTGAGGCCATCAGGGGAATACTAAATTAGAAGATGAAGTTGGAAATACAGACAGGGTCATATTAAATAGGACCCCGTATGCCATGCCAAGGATTGTTCTAGATGCTACAGGGCTTTTTAAAAACTAATTAGGATGCAATGCTAAGAAAATAAGCAACTCATTATAAAAAATAAGAAATCATGGTTGCAAATTGTCATCATTGAAGGAAATAGAGCAAAGGGTTGCCAAGGGCTGTGGTTGCCAAGGGCTGGGGGTTGGTTTTATGAGGAGAAGCAACTCTTCTCTATCTTGGTTGTGGTGCTGGTTGTTAGTAACTGTATGCATTTGCCAAAACACATACAAATACACCTAAAAATAATTAATTTCGTTGTATGTAAATGTTTTTAAGTGAGTAAAAACAAAAGCCATGAAGAATTTCAAGGAGAAACGTGGCAAGGTCAGATTTGCATTTTAGGAAGATCATGTCTGTTGCCCTGTAGGGCACAGAAGGGGTGAGGCAAAGACTCGAAGGCCAGGAAACTGGTGAGACTACTGGAGTCATTCAGGTTCAATACAAGCAGGGCCTTCACGAAGAATTAAGTAGCGATGGAGACAGGGAAGAGAAAATGGTTTCAATAACTCCTTGGATTATTTTAGGACTGGAAATGGAAAGATGGATTCCAAGAAACTGGATATTTTGCATAGAAGAGTGTGTGTGAATCCTCTCATGCAATGAACCAGTCTGTGCAAAATGGTAATTTACACATAGTAGATAAAACTGAAAAAGCCACGTGCTTGGGAAAACTGATTTCGTGAGATGCTGAAGGATAGGGATCCAGGGGTAGGATATTATAATTTTAGTTCAAATTCGAGGTTATTAAACACCAACTAACTAAAAATAAAGTTTTGGGGTCTGTAAACAGCCACCATATCATACTGGGTCATTTCCTCAATTTTGCACGTATGGAATTTTAATTGCTAAATAGAAGGAGAAGGTGAGAGGAGCCGGTCCCAAATCTCAGGGCTGTAAGTAGCAAAGTGACCCCAAAAGACATTAGGGAGTGGCCAGGAAGCCAGCCCAGAGAAAGACAACAGGGGTGCACGCCTGGCCTGGTGGAGGGGGAAGCCAATTCAGGAAGGGTACTGGTCAGCTGCAAAGCATTGTACCCTAACCTTTTGTGGCAGCTGCTGCCTCCTAAGCTCAGAAACAAATGCTTAATTTGGAGATCAAGCTCCCGCTGGGATGGGAGGAGATGCTGGCTCCGTGGTTCCTCAAACTTCCTGCCACCAAGAATTCTTTTTATCTTTTCCACTCCACCCTCATTGATCTACCCTGCTTTGCGTAGGGTTTTCCTACAAAACTAGATTTAGTTACAATGAATTTTTCAAGAATCAAAGACATTTATAGTCACCAACCAAACCATTACCAAGAAACCACTAGGGGCGCCTGGTGGCTCAGTCAGTTGAGTCCATCTTCAGCTCAGGCCATGATCTCACCATTCATGAGTTGGAGCCCCGCATCAGGCTCTGAGTCTGGTGCCTGCTATGGATTCTGTGTCTCCCTCTCCTCCCCTCCCATGCTCACGCTCTGTCTCTCTTTCAAAAATAAATAAACATTAAAAAAAAAAAAAAAGGAAAAGAAACTACTCAATTGATGTGATTAACCAGCTTAACAATATTTATTAAGCAATAATGGTGGATGTGGATCTGGAGCCAGGAGTGCAAAGCGGGCAAGGTCTCTGTCCTCTGGGATAATGGTGGACAACAAGTGAGGGGTTACTGTCTGCAGAGAATCTGCACAAGAGGAGAGCGGAAAGTGAATTAGGAGGTGGGGGCGGGGGGCTTCTCCGAGGTACTCTTGGGCCAAAAATCAAAGGAGCTGAAGGGTAAGTAAGAGTTTCCAGGCAGATGGGAGTGGAGTGAGTTGTAGTCCCCTCTGGAGAGCTGGAATGCCATCGAGGCCCACTCCCTGAGGATGTACTAGGCGTCAGGCTCTGGGCTGTGCAGTTATACACCCTTACTCTTCACTGTGAGGAGGTCACAGCTCGCCCCTGCCGAATACTGCTCCAGAGGCCACATGGCTGGGAAGCAATGGGATTGGACCCCAGAGCCTACGTCCAGCAACCTGCGGGTGTCTTTGGGCAACAAGCAGCAGCATGATGTTGCCAGAAAAGTGGGTGTGGGAGAGAGCACCGCAATGTGAGCTTGGTTGGACCACAGTGGTTCCAAGGTCATGCTCTGGCAATGTGGGAGGGGCAGAGGGCAGTGTGAACCTGAGGAGAGGAGCCCCAGGAGTCTGACCCCACCACTGTTCTATAAACATACAAGCCTGCTTAATCTCTGGGCCCCATTTCATGCAAATGTCCAATTTCTGTTAGATTTGCCAAAATAATGCCTAGACATCCACTCTGACCTGATGGCTTGTGAACATCCGGGGGCTCATTGGACACCCTGAGCTCCTCTTGGGGCCCAGGCCCATCCAGGCTGCTGAGTCAGCCCAGCTATCTTTCTGGATGGAAATTCGTATAAATTTGCTTTCAATCTATCACTTTTCCTAAAATTCTCCCTAATTTGACCTCCTAGCACATGCTTTTATCAACAGCTGTAGTGCAGTAGAGAAAGAGAGGGTAGCTGTAGCCTAGCCCAGGCCATTGGCCACGTTTGCATGGAATATTTTCCCCATAGAAGCTTATTTTGGAGTGTAGTCATGAAGGAAATTGGGATAAACAAGCTTTTCCTTTTCTGGACAATTCTTTGAGGTGGAACCTACTCCGAAAAGCAAGACACTTGGTTTCTGCCCATTCGCTGATGCCTCATAGGCAGCTTGTGGTCCTTAGACTACACCAACTGAAGATGACCGTAACACCCTCAATGTCAGCTGCACCTTCCCTGGCACACTCACAGATTGATGCGACTCATCACATTCCATGGAGTCCCAGGTCACAGAGGCAAGACAGCTTTAGTTTTAGGAAAACAAGGGAGAACCAAATGCCTCAGGAAAGATAGTTTGAATCCAACTGCTCTTCATGGTGGCACAAACATAAAATATAAATAGGTTTCCAACAGCTTTACATAGACTGTGGGTATTTGATTCATGGCAAGCTCTCAGGGGAAGCTCAGGACAGCCAGGCTATTTTGAGGCCAGGCTCTTGGAGGACACCCTCCTGCCCCCACGAACCGTCCTCCTGGCACCAGCCTCCGAGAAGAGCGCCGGCCTGTGCAGCCCGCAGTCTGACTCAGGGCAGCGTTTCTCAAGACCTCTCCTTTTAAGGCTGTTGGGGATCTGAGTCCCCGCCGCCGGCAGGGAGCGGGAATGGCAGCTGGAGCAGTAGTCATCACTACGAATAGCTGGACTCTGAAGTTTCTAAAAGGGAATCTGGACCACCTGAGCCTTCCCAAAGAGGTACCAGTCACACTTCCCGGTTGCCATTTGTGCCCAGGCTGAGCCATGTACATAAGCTGGAACGTGAAGGGCATTTTGTAAGACATTTCAGCTGGCAGGTTAAATGTGTCCCACAGCTGTCACTGAGGCACTCTCCCAAAAATAGTCCCAACACAGTGAGAATCTAGATAATGGCAGAAAGGAGATGAGACTAACAGTGTAGTCTTTCTATTACCCCGGGAGTAAAACATGTAAATAAAGGTGTTAACCAAAAGCAAGTGCAAGCAACAGAGTGTTCAATACAGGGGCTGAATTGTAAGAGGACTCACAGGAGCAGGCAAGTGGATCAGATAGGTTGGAACACTTGCTATTTGAGGAAGAAAGTGACATTTATATTATTAACACAGAGCAGGGTAACAAGATAGAGTAGAAATCCTGTTTAAAAACAAAAAAACAGGGGCGCCTGGGTGGCTCAGTTGGCTCAGGTCACGATCTTGCAGTTCGTGGGTTCGAGCCCCACATCGGGCTATGTGCTGACAGCTTAGAGCCTGGGGCCTGCTTCAGATTTTGTGTCTCCCTCTGACTCTGCCCTACCCCCACTTGCTGTCTGTTTCTGTCTCTCAAAAATGAATAAACGTTAAAAAAATTTTTTTAACAAAAAAATGGGCACCTCAGTCTGTTGAACGTCTGACCTGGGCTCAGGTCACGATCTCACAGTTGATGAGTTTGAGTCCTGCACTGGACTTGGCTGTTTTCAGCATTGAGCCCGCTTTGGATCCTCTGTCCCCCTCTTTCTCTGCCTCTCCCTCATGCTCTCTCTCTCTCTCAAAAATGAATAAACACTTAAAAACAAAAACAAAAACAAAAACCTTGGAAGCAAAGGCTCGGCTCTGAAGAAGCAGCTGAGACCTTGCAGCCCACCCACGGGAGTGGCCTGGCAAATGAGATCCCCATCTTCCCCTCCTCCAGCTGCTCTTGCAGAAGCCAAGAGGCTGTCCCCTCCACCCTCCAGGTGGAAAGGGGCGTCCGTCCTGCCTGAGGGGGAGGCTATGTGAGTCTGGAACCTATGATCTAATGAAGGCTTTTGGCTTTCAAAACTGAAAGCTATCTTATAATGGCAGAAACTGAAAAATCATTAATACTGTGAGATATACATCATATCACAAGACGTATCTATCACAGTATACTGTTTGACTAATAGAAACATGTCTCATTTGCTCATCTAAGCAAATTAGTAAGACTCATAAATATCTCTTGCTCTGTTGTTGAACTGAATTTGATCCAGCCTATAAATCTGCCAATTTATAAAAAAACACATTTATAGAAACTACAGAAATGCAATCAGTAATGCTCAGAAAGCAGGGAACTCTGCAGGAAAAACCACCTAGACTCTTTGACAATGAAATTTTAAGGGAAAGAGAGAGATTGCTTTATTTCGCTTCAGACTTGAATGAACTATAAATAGACATTTGTGAGACAATTGAGGAAATTTGAACATAGACTGGATATTTGATTGAAGAATCACAGTTAATTTTTATTTTATTTTATTTTATTTTTTAATATTTTTTAATGTTTTTATTTATTTCTAGGAGAGAGAGAGAGAGAGACAGCGCGAGCAGGGGAGGGTCAGAGAGAGAGGGAGTCACAGACCGAAACAGTCTCCAGGCTCTGAGCTGGCAGTCAGCACAGAGCCCGACGCGGGGCTCGAACCCACGAACCGTGAGATCATGACCCAAGCGAAAGTCGGATGCTCAACCGACTAAGCCACCCAGGCGCCCCTCACAGTTAATTTTTAAAGGTATGATTGTGATATTGTGACTGTATTTTAATATATGGTCATTATCTTTTGAGGGCTGAAATACTTACAAATGAAGTTATAGGATTTCTGGGATTTGCTTCAAAAGAATCTAGGAGGTGGGAAGGAATGAGGCAAGGCTGGCCATGAGTAGTCACTGAAGGGGGTGAGGGGCACATAGGGGTTCACTGTACTGATCTCTCAACTTCTTTTGTGTTAATTTGAAATGCTCCATAATAAAATACATGGATGAATGGATGAAGCAAAGGAGGAATTCAAAGAAAAAGTAGCTTGTACTTCATAATAAACCAAAGCTTGCTGTCACTTCAGATGATAAACAAAGATAAGATCTTGCCTTCTAGGAAATTACTTAATTCAGGACAAATATTGGCACCCATGCCCACAGCAATGGGAAGTGTCAGAATAAGAGGGGCTTAAGGAGGGCCTAGCTCCAAAGGGGCTGTAAATTTTGAGCCACTGAACGGCTGCTTAGGTTTTATCTACTGTAAAATTCCAAAATTACTTTTCTTACAGAATTATGACGAACATGGAACAATGTAAATTTATTAAGGAGATAAAAGTGAAAATGCCTCCAAACCTACACCAAACTTCCTGATAAGTTTTGCCTGGTAATTGTTTCCCTCCAGTGCGTGAAAACTGTAAGAAGGAATGTGACATTACTCAGAGCTTCCAATGGAGTAAGAAGGGCATTGGTCATTTTTCCCTAATATCAGTCTTTTTGAGGGAAATTCTACACCTTTCAGTATCACTTGCTAACAATTTTGTCATGAACTTGACAACTTGAGAGAAGTCAGAATTTTCCATGGTGTTCTCCAGATAACCCAGAGGCTTTGTGCAGATTTGTCTAAAAAGCCTAGGGTTTCTGGGGCACCTGGGTGGCTCAGTCGGTTAAGCGTCTGACTTCGGCTCAGGTCATGATCTCACGGTTTGTGGGTTCAAGCCCCACATCAGGCTCTGTGCTGATGGCTAGCTCAGAGCCTGGATCCTGCTTCAGATTTTGTATCTCCCTCTCTCTCTGACCCTCCCCTGTTCATGCTGTCTCTCTCTCTCTCTCTCAGAAATAAATAAAACATTAAAAAAAAAGAAAGTCCGGGATTTCAGTTTCACAATCCTACAGATAAATCAGACTGTTCTGGCCAAGCCACCATCTAGCTTTCCAACAGTCTCCCCATGCAGTAGAGAGCACTAGCTCTTTGCAGTGAGCTAGTTAGCACCCTTCCTCCCAACTTTACCCCATACACTCCCTGAAAATATTTGCAGTTTATGGAGACAGTACTCATGAAAACAATAGTCTTTATTTCTTACTGATTAGGAGATGAGCAGGTGTATCTATTGGCTTCATTACGGCTGATTCAAAGTGAGATACTCTGCCAAACAACCTGATTTTTCACCAACTCAAACCAAGCTAACCACTTAGATTTTTTTTCCTATTAAGTTGAATACTATATTGCATCTACAATCAAAATATTTTGAGAAGTTTGGCAAAAAGGGAAGAGGAGTGGGGTGCTTGGCTGGCTTAGTCAGTGGACCATGGGACTCTTAGTTTGAGCCCCAGGTTGGGTGTGGAAGTTACTTGTAATAAAAAAAAAAAAAAAATGGGAAAGAGGAGTTGTTAAATTTAGAATTCTAAATTACAAAGCTTTGTCCTCAAATTAAAAATAAATAATAAAAGTCCGTTAAAAGGTCTATCAAATAAAGAAAACAACTATATTGGGCAATCCCATTGGGCAATCCCATTGTATTAATTGGGGTCCTTTTTCTTCTGCATTATGATTTCATTTTTTCACATATCCAACATTGTGGCACACAATGTTGCATTCTGTTGATTTTCAGTTAGTGTTCTGTCCTAATATTCTGCCATGTTACATACAAGGACTTCATAGTTACCAATTTTAATGGCAGCATAATGTCCCATTAAGTATTTCATAAGTTGCCTAACCATTTCCCAATTGTTGGTTGTTGGAGGAACTTGAAACCAAAACACCCCCTCCTGTGACTAGGTTTTTATTTACTCAGATGTGCTGCATGTCACCACCAGCAACAGAGCTGCTAATTGATGAGCCCCACCATGCCATGTTCCTTCCTCAAACAGAGCCAACGGCGTGGCACAAGAAGCTTATGGCAAGCAATGGATTCAGTGTCAGGACTTCAGTCTCCTTCTGAGGCACAACACAAGAATCACTAAGTTGTGGCTTCTTTCTCAGAAGGAATCAGAAGTAGAGTGTCCTCTCTGTCCAGCTGGAGGAAGCCCCTTCCCCAGACACCTGCACCGTCCCCTGAGCCCGCAAGACCCTTGCCTGCTTTGTCTTTCTCCCCAGCACGCGTCACCTCAGAACCACGACACACGATACCTCTGCGAGACACACTTTCTATCATGCTGGTTGTCTCACTTTCGCTGTTATAACACAAGCTTCTTGAGAGGAATATTGGAGTCCGTTCTGTTCAGGACTAGACCCCAGGGCCTGGCACAGAGATGGTGCTCAGCTGGTATTTAGGGAACAAATGTGTGTTGCAAGCTCATCCCAGGACTCTCGATCCCTAGCCTGTTCTTGTTATCAGGTCTCAGCTCACATGTCACCTCTGCCACAACCCTCTCAAGCAGACACCTGTGCACTCTGTCGCCTCACACTTTGGGTGTTCCTTATAGGAACATAAGAGAGCTCCACCTTAAGAGAGTAGGGACTTCATATCCCTATTCACAGCTATGTCCCCAGGACTTAGAAAATGCCTGGGATGTGGTAGGATCTTGAAAACTACTGCTGAAATAATGGATAACTTGAACACAGTGAGTGTCTGAGCAAATATCCAAACCCCACCTCTAAATAAACAACATAAATAAGCAAATTCTGATTTCCTAGAAAAATCCTATTTTAGTGTCTATGCTCTCATAATGTATCAATGCTGGCCCCAATGCTGATTTATATTCTTTTGAGAGCCTACAGAAAGGATTGTTGCAAATCACATGGGCTCCTCAACACTACCCAGGGTCTCCCTGGTTCTGCTCTTCTCCTCTGTGCCTTTCTCGGGGCCCACATCTTCCCCTCAGAAGTGCTGGCCTCACTAGAGTCGTTGTAATAACTTTCAGGAAAAGTTCTGAGGAGTTTCACAGGGAAGCTGTGAACGGAAAATGGGGAATACTTTATGACATGTAAGGCTTTCAGGGCCTCAGTTCCTGGGGCAAGATGGCTGGCAGGTCTTCTGTAGGTCTTCCCTACGCCTGACAAGGTTCCACAGAATTCGTAAATAGCAATGCTCTCAGGAAGCAGGAAGAACAGAGCTGGTATGGTCCAACAGGATGGCTTCCTGAGAAGCTAACCAACATCGTCTTGTTTGTAGATGACTTTTCTTAACATTGTAAAGGAGATAGTGTCCTCATCTCCTAGGTCTCCTGTGGCTCTCAACCATCAATTTTAAGAGTAAATGAAAACTTCCAATATGAGAGAGTCAAGAACATAAACAAAATCAGAATCCAGTTTTAATTTTTGAAATAATTAAAAATAGGGGTGCCTGGGTGACTCAGTCAGTTAAGCATCTGATTTCGGCTCAGGTCATGATCCCATAGTTCGTGAGTTCAAGCCCTGTGTCAGGCTGTGTAGAGTGTGGAAGCTGGAGCCTGCTTCGAGTTCTGTCTCCCTCTCTTTCTGCCCCTCCCCCACCCCTGCTCTCTCTCTTTCTCAAAAATAAACAAACATTAAAAACTTTAAATAATTATAGACTTTGTTTTTGTCTCTAAGTAGGGCAGGTCTCTGTTGGACTTATGTGATTTCTATTCTGAGCAAAAGAGAAAAAAGGCAGGATTACTTAGGAGATATAAGAAAAATACGTTTACTCCTAAATGAAAGTAGTACAGTCCAGCTCCTTTTAAGTCAAAGGCATTAAGTTAAATGTGAGAAAAGCAAGTCTCTTGCATTTTCTTGAGATGTAGTTGAACACTACTCAAAGCAAGCAGCTTAGAACTTTGTTAATCAAAGATTAAGCTTCACGATTTGTAGAAAAATTTTACTATCAGCATCTATACAAAATCTTCAACCAAGAATCTCAATGGCATTTATTGACTTGAGTTCTTAGATCATCATGACATCAATGTTCATTTGAAAGGAATTTACTGAAGTACAAGAAACAAGAGGATTTGCTGGTAGCAGAAAACAAAGAAAACCCAGAGAGAGATTAGTAGAATAAAATGAATACTGAGTCTTAACCTCATTTCTGCAGCCAGTCACCTGCCTGGGAAAACCCCATACATTTCTCTGTTTCCAAAGAAATTCTGTGTTTTGATTTTTGTCTCTCCAAACCACAGTCCTTCTCCCCCTTTCTTTCTCTCCCCACAACATTCCTCCCCATCTGGTACACACACCCAAGACCTCCAGCAGAGTTTACTACCTACCATCCTTTTGGTTTCTCCCTTTTAGTACAGACTACTACCAGTTTTGCTAAGTTTATCCCACAGACTCAGCAAAGTCTGTGCACTGGCAGAGCATGGGCCAGCAACCTGCTTCTTTACAGATCAGATCTTCTGGGGCAGGGTGCCTAGACTGGGCAAGCCAACACTGCCATCTGGCGGTCCCTGAGAGAGTGATCTGATGCAGATTGGATCTCTGTTGAAGAACTTGGGTCTGATCTCTTCCCTGGACCATCGCCAACTCCTCTTCCAACTCCACAGCTTCCACAGTGTCTTACTGCAGAAAAAGCACAGGTTGTAGGCCTGCTTGAGACAAAGTGGTATGAGATCACACTCTAGATCAGCTACACTTCCTAAGTCAGCCCACGGCTATCAATCCACACCCCATGTTACAGAAAAATACTTTTCAAAGATGATTACATACTCCAAGGAACAACTCAGACCGGGGAGAACCACATGGATAGCTAACCTCCTGCTAAAGGATAGAGGAAAGCACATGCCTGTGAAGCATCTTCAGAACAAAGACACTAGGCACCTGTTCAGAGGGGGATCATGGCCTGGGCAGTCAGGAGTCTCCCTTCATTGGACATCCCAGACTCACCACCTCCAAAATGTGCAAACACTGTGAGCCCTTCCCCATCTAAGAGGGAAAATAAGCCCCAGGATGTTAACAGATAAACCCTAGTGATCCTGTGGGTGAAGCTCCCCTTCAAACCATTTTCATAACTTCTGTCCTCATGGAAATCAAGTTAACCAGCAGAATGCAACGGTTTGAGGTTCCTGTACCTTCAGCTCAATTTGCCTTTGGGTTCCCCTGAACAGTCCAGATTACCATGTACAGAGCTGCCACCTCCTCTGTTGAAGCAACAGCTTGGGAAGGAAACCGAAGCCCCTTTCCAAATTTAGGTGCAGCCTGCTGCTAGGCATCCGGAGGGCTGGCAGGTGAGGGACGTAAGGCAATGGCCATCTTGCTTTGTGTCCACGTGCATGGGCAGCACGTGGGCTCACAGCACCTTCAGTTCCTGCCTGACACACTCTAGCTTTCCCCAGCTGCTGGGTCAGGTGAGTGTTTAGCCCAGCCCCTTGTCCCCGTCACTGAAGTTGGATGTCTGAAGGTAGTGAGACGGACACACATTATCCTCATGGCCCCATTTTGCAAGTTCCAGTCTGCTCCTGCGTCCCCCACTTCACACCCACTGTCCCTCCCCAACAGCCTGCACTGTGGATTTTAGGCTCCAGCACCACACAGACCAGATCGAGCCCCTCTTAATCGCACTGGGTCAAATACTATAATAAATCCCTTATTATGTCTTCTATGAACTGATTCTGATTGAAACTGTCTTAAGAGGAGTTTAAGGGAGTTTTTAAAAATTGTGTACATTAGCTGGGTATTTTAAAAATACAGGTCCAGCTCTGAGACTAGGAAAATGTCTTTGGTGTACCCAGAATTAGTTCTACATATTTCTGATTCAGGAGATCCCACCAGTTGTACTCTGAAAGTCCCAAGTAGAGGGAATGGAGATCTAGAGTCAGAAAGCAGGTTAATGAATGCTCTTGGCCATGAAGGGCTCCTCTAGGTATTAGGTACAGAAAGGCAAGGAGAAAAAAACCTATCAGGGTAATAGTTGAGCCATTTTGGTACTAAGGACACTTTCTACTAATTGGTCCACATTCCTCTCAAACAGGCTTGTAGTTGGCCTCATAGCCTGTTTTTAATTTCTGCAATTCGAGCAGAAAATGTGCTGGTGTGTGAAAACATGAAGGCATAAGTGGCACCTGCTGATGAGGCTCAGCTCTGAGCCAGGACAATGCCACTGGGCAGTTCCACTGAGCAGACTTCGGAAAAGTACTTCTGTCCTTTTTGATTATTAAACAGAAACAAACATATGCAACATTTCAATTCAGTGTGTGTAAATCACGTCACAGCTAACACATACAAATAGTAAGCACTGTTTTCCCACAACTCCTAATATTTTCTGATTCTCAATCCCTTTCATTCTGTGCAGTAGGCAGAAAGGCAAATCTGAAGGGGAAGCCTTGATGTAATGGCACCTTTTTAACCAGAAACTTAAAAGGCTGGGTAACTACAAATTAAACCTCTAATCTACCGAAGTGCTAAAAGGCTGCCTTTTTCAGGTGAGGAATTGTGGTTAAATGATCTATAAAAGCCACCCAAACAACTAGTTAGCTCTGGAAGGACCCACATGTCACCATATTCTGGACAAGATAGTATCAACTCCAGCCAACTTCCAACACAGGCCTTTAAGAGAGACCACATTCAAGGTGTAGAGAATTACTAGGTTAGAATAATTCATGCCTGAAGGTGAGAAAAAGACATCGTGAATTTGGAAAACTTCCTCAGAAACCTTTGGAAGTGAGGACCTTATACAAAGTTCTAGACAAATTTATATAATTTTAAATAGTGGAAAGTTGAATCCCAAGATCAATGGAACATCCTTTGAAACAAAAAATAAAATATACCTAATTTACATAATTGTAATGATTAGTGTTATGTTAACTTGGCTAGATCACAGGGTGCCAGGAATCTAGCTAAGTATTTTGGGGTGTCTGTGGGGACTTCTGGGTGGGATTAGCATTTGAACAGCTGCACAGGTGCACCGAATATAGCAGGCTGCCCTTCCCAGTGTGGACGTCCTCCAATCTGTTGAGGCCATAAACGGAAACAGTAGGAAAGAGTCTGCTTCTTGCCCAAACGTTGAGCTGAACAGCAGTCTTCCCCAGTGCTTGGAGGCAGGGCCTTCTACCACTGCGACTCCTGGGCCTTCTGCTTGCAGGGGACACATCAATGGACTTCCCAGCAAATTTTAAAATCTGTATCTTGTTGGAGTTTTTGATCAGTTAACAGGAGGCCAACAGGGAAATCCTGTTGTTAACATGCCACAAAACCAATCACACCCCCTAAGTTACCCTGTATCATGACTTGTTCAGCACCAAGGAAACTGCTCTAGCATTATATGTGATGGAGATCAAATGATTTTATATTAGCTCTATCAAGATTTGGGTCTCAGATCAGATTTAATGTATTTTTTAAATGTTTATTTTGAGAGACAGCACGAGCGGGGCAGGGGCAGAGAAACAGAGGGAGAGGATCGCGAGCAGGCTCTGTACTGTCAGCACAGAGCCCGATGTGGGGCTCGAGCCCAGGAGCTGGGAGATCACAACCTGAGCCGAAACCAAAAGTCAGACGCTCAACTGGCTCTACTGGGCCCCCCAGGCGCCCCTCGGATTTAACATTCTTCAAGCATTTATAAAAATTCTTCCCGAGTACTGGCTAAAACTCATTTAAGGGGCTATTTCGTAATTTTATTCTAGGCTGGCTGATCTGCAGGTTTTCCTCCCATCATTTCAGAACCTTAACAACCCCAGGGATGAGAAATCTTAAGGTCTTTCATTCCCCTTCACATTCATTAATAAAACTGAGAAAAGCAGTGGTTTAAAGGTAATCCACCCTTTAAGGCAAACTGGGTGGACTAAATAAACTCCAAAAACCCTCTTCATAAGATAGGCTGGCCATCATGCAATGATAGGCTGATCAAAACAGTCATCTTTTCCAGATTAATTTCTTGCTCATAAATATAAGGAAACAGTGACGTGACCTGTTTACTTTTTCATCTTCAAAAAACAAAAATAAGGGCACCTGTCTGGCTCAGGTGGTGGAACGTACAACTCTTGATCTTGGGGTCATGAGCTTAAGCCCCATTCTTGACATGGAGCTTACTTAAAAAAATTTTTTTTTAATTAAAAAAAAATTAAAACACAAAATTAGCTCTGGAAGACAGAAAAATATAAGAATGAAGAAAAGGAAAGGAAAAAGAAACTACACTTTCTAGATATGTCCTGCTTAGAATAATTACTTTAGGTTTTACTTTTTAATAAAACAAATCAGTTCAATAGTTCCAAAATACAAAATGAACCAGTTCTGAAGTGATTAACGATAACAGCACACAAATCAATCCTTCCTCAGGGGAACAGTCTCCTCCCTGATGCCCTCCTTGGTCACGATGCAGATTCTGAGCGCGTCCCCAGTGTACACGTCCCTCTCAGCCGCTGAAATGAAGACATCTTTCACAAGCCGCATGGCTCTGTCCAAGGACAGTGGGACATGCTCCACATTCTGCATGTTCTTAAAACCAACCTGGTGGGACAGGAAACTTAGATGAGGCATCATGTGACAGTACAAAGGTGGTCAAGCCTCCCCAATGCCTTCATGTGTCTAAGGATTCATCACGAATACATCACACAAATTTAAAATGTCTCTCAACTGAAATGCTTCCAGACCTGGCAAAATTACACATTTCCTAGAACCCGACAAATATTCACGAGACCAAACTGCTGCTCCTGAGAAGCACACAGAACCTGGAGAGGTGGACATACGGAAGCAGAGTACCATTACACAGTGTGCTGCCACAAGGAAAAAAAAAAAAAAAAAA